>NW_024467209.1:842069-883521 GCF_000292625.1 Dacryopinax primogenitus | reverse complement strand
TATACAACAAACACGTCCCACGGCGCCGTTTCAACCTGTAGTCCTGGAATGACATAAAACAGTTCAGTCGAGTGTACACATCCACCAGCTGCGCTCACTTCTCTCCTCTCCTCCCCTGTTTACAAGTTTACAAGGTGCTGGTCACCTCTTCAAGTTCCTAACATTGCCAACTCTTTCAACACATGATCATCAGCAAGACCGTACTTCTAACATGGCTTTTCGCCGCATTCATCGTTTCGGCTTCTCCCCTTCTCTACCTGGCACCTAGAGGAAACTGGCTCGAGGCAGGGGACGCTCCTGCCCTGTTGGGTAACTTGACCCGCGCCGTATATACCCTTCGTGACCGCTGATCACATCACAGGTAGAGCTCCCCCTGCCTCGGGACATCCCAAGTCCTCAATGCATGCTTCTGTCTCTTCTACCCCTCTTCCGGCTTATTCGAAGAAAGACCCAAACCCTGGAAACACCCCAGAGAAGAAGAGCACATCCTCAGTGCATGATGATACCGCTTATTCGAAGAAAGGCCCAAACCCTGGAAACACCCCAGAGAAGAGCAGGGGTCTAATTCGTGATTTGTATGTGCTCAGCCTACCTATAGGACGATCACGAATCTTGATCCTTCTTTCACAGCTTCCACAAAACGTTTGGGAAGAAATCGGGACAACCCACATCCCCAGTGCATGAGGATACCGATTATCTTCCGGCTTATTCGAAGGAAGACCCAGACCCGTCTCCTCCGTACCCAGGGAAGAAGAGCAAGGGTATAATTCGTGATTTGTATGTGCTCAGCCTACCTATAGGACGATCACGAATCTTGATCCTTCTCTGTCAGCTTCCACAAAACGTTTGGGGAGAAAGCATCGGATCGTCCTTGGTACACGACACATCTTAAACAACTCGCTAAACAGCATGCGGAAGACGGGAATCATAAGCTTGCCGCAGATGCGCACCGGGCCTTGGGAGACTTGCATGCGAAGAGTGCTCAGGACTATCACGAACAAGGGGATCTGGAAGCGGCGGCTCAGCTGCGTGAGGCAAGTAAGAAGTCGCTACAGAAAGCCGAGAATGCCGACCTCGAGGCCAAGCGGAATCCCGCACAACAACCGATCTCCAAGAAGGCCGAGGAGCTGCAGAACCAAGTAACGTTGGGACATTCCTTGGAGGCTGTGGTGGAGCACCAGATCAAACGACCTGACTATCGCGGTACCACGTTGGACGAAGCTTACTTCAAAAAGAACTTTGGGAAACTTTCTGCCGCGTATCATCATGTATGATCTGTACCTTTACCGGTGATATGAATACAGCATTCGAGGACCGTTGTGTTTATGCTCCTGCGACCTTTTCTCTGCCTGATTCTATGGCTCAATGCACAGCCGTGGAGGGGTGCGGTGCTGTACTAATTTACGCGTATCCGGCGTCGAGGACTCATGTATTCTGAGAAATAAATGCGACGGGACACAGCCGAGCACTCGTATTGCGGGAAATGAATGTCACTGGCATTGTCTCCATTACCCTTACAACGATACATCTAGGAGGTTAACTTTCAGGAACGAGGATGACCCAGTCGCCTTCCTCTGAATTCCACCGCTCTAGCATCTCTTCCCCCATCAACGGGAACACCACCCACACCTCTTCCCTCTGTCCCCTCCCAGCTCGGGAGCACGCATACATTCCCACCTTCGCCTTCATAGGCATATGCAGTGCTTTCAGCGCCTTCAGCCGTACAGAACGGAGGGACATCGACGGTAACAGCTTGGCTTTCGCTGTTCTCCCCTGGGGAGGCAATGTTGCACCCGTCGGGGGATGGGGTAGACAGCCCAAGTTGAGAGAAACAGTCCGCCCCGCCAGGGAGCTCTTCGCATCGCCGCCTGGCAGTCCATGTTTCTGGCACAGTTCCGCCCACCTCGAATGTTCGGCGCACCTCTCTTCCTCCCTCTTCCCCGGCTCGGAACGTACAACCCAAGCCAAGTAAAACCTCTCCGAGTCTGTACGCTCGCTTGGTGTGAGAGGAGTACCGTCAAGCTGGGTAAGACTTGGGAGTTGCGCGATGACGAGTGGCCGGTACGGCCCTTGAGCGAGGGAGGTTGAGGTGAGCCGGAGAGATGGGAGATGCGGGAGGGAGAGGGCGAGGGTGGGGAGGGACGGCCAGAGGAGGGGGTTCGAAGCTAGGGAGAGGTACTTTAGCGAGGGGGGGGCAGGTGGTGTGGGAGTAGGAGGATGGGGGATGGATGAGATGTTGTTCGACGCCAGGAGGAGTTTCTCTAACTTTAGAAGAGAGGACAAGGCCAACAGGATGGCGGGGAAGTCGGACAGCCCATTTCCTTCTAGGTTTAGCTCTGCGAGGCTCTGGAATGTCGGTAGCTGGGGAAGGGAGAGGGAAGTAAGGCGGTTATGCCCAAACTGGAGGTGTTGGAGGTTAGAGAACACAGGGCTCAGAAGCAGCAGTTCCTTCCATGTCATCAGAGTGGAGTTGAGCTGCAGAGAGCGTACATTTGGCCGTACGTGCTTGGGAGAGCAGGTGAGCAGAAGAAAGCGGTTTTGACTGTTTAGAGTTAGCAGAGTTGAAATTGGGGGAGAGGACCGTACTTGAGTGCCAGGGATTCTAGACGGTCTAGTTGGTCCAGGATGAACAATACCACCTCCCAGTTTGGAAACAGGTTGCGTGACACGTCCAAGCTCATAATGTCTCCCTCATTAGCGTCACCCATAGCAAGAGTAACCGCGGATGGGCTTACTAGGACATCTCTCCCTCAGTTCTTGCGCTCCTCCGGGGTGGGAGACGCCCTCCCCGTCGAGGCTCACTTCCCTGAGCCTGTCGAGTTGAGCTAGGCGTTGGCGAACTTTGCCAATGTTGGGCGCTTGGACGGTTATTAGCCCGAGGGAAGAGCCGAGCAAGACGGTCTCTTCCTTCTCCTCATGCTCGTTTCCAGTCTCTGGAGCGGTGGATGTAGATGGGTCGGCGTACTTCTTTACCAGGGCGGAAATAAAGGATTCTCCGTAATGGATCCCCGACCCAGGTCGTATGAATGACCCCGCTCCCTCTACACTGCTCGTGATCAGACTTAGAAAGCGAAGGAAAAGCGAGAAGAGCACACCGGCAAGTGAAGTACTGCACACCCTTGTGAAGCCCGTCATGTTTTCCCCGGGAGGGGTCATCCCATTCTACACCTATCCATTCACCGGACGTTCCAGCTACAGGGCCGGTGTATGCCACTGTCCCGAGATGGGAGGACAGGGAGAGACGGGTGCCGATGGCTGGGAGTGACATGTAGTTAGGAAACGGTGGAAAGCTTGAGAATCGTTAGAATGCAGGCATGGGCATATGGATGAGCCGTCAATGGCAGATATATGCAGATGGAAGTGCGGTGTCGTCGCTGGCAGCGTACAGTAAGTGTCAGTCCACACAGTGCTGGTTAGGGTTGTTAGGGAATCAAGTTCCCCTTCATCGTCGCTCACCAGCACTCGCCCCACACCGACCGGCGATGCTCCCTCTCCTACGGTCAATGTCCCGCCCAACAATCCCCGCAGCAGCAGCAGCACGAACAAGGCTGCAGGCAGTTCAGCGCGCACTAGCGAGCACTTCTGCGCCTCCGCAAGGCAAGATGGCCGCTGCGATGACCCCGAGCAAGTTTGACGCTTTGCAGGAAGTGGTGCGTCCTCATTTTCCTCTCCTCTCCCTCTCCCACTTCCCATTCCTTCCATAGACGAAGCTGATTACATGCACAGCCGGTACTGTTCGAAGAACACCAGTTTACACGCACGTATGTTATGAACCGCCCAAAGGCGCTCAATGCGCTCAATGAGGAGATGATAGACCTCATGCGGCCGAAGCTAGATGTATGCGCATAATTTTCATCTTCCCCACACGAAAAGCTCACTGACAATGAGGAAATAGCTATGGAACTATACCCCGGGATGCAAGATTATCATTGGGACTGGGAAGGGAAGAGCATTCTGTGCAGGGGGGGATGTACGAGGTCAGCTAACGTCCCACGTACTGGTTCAGATCATTTACAACGCCATTCTACAGCGGTCGTCAAACATGCCAGCGAGGGGGACGCGAGCACCCGCGCCAAGGCAGCCGAGTATTTCAGAAAAGAGTTTGAGCTTGATTATCTGCTTGCCAACCTCCGAAAGCCCTATGTCGCCGTCCTCGATGGGATCACTAGTGCGTGTATTCGTTCTCCCCTCCCAAGACAGAGCTGACAGTAGCGGGATGATCGTAGTGGGTGGCGGGCTCGGACTCTCCGTCCACGCACCATTTCGTGTCGCCACGGAGAACGCGCAGTTCGCCATGCCAGAAACTAAGATCGGGTATGCCCCGGACGTAGGGGCGACGTACTTCCTCCCAAAGCTCGATGGGTGCATTGGGGCTTATCTTGCACTTACAGGGAATACGATCAAGGGCCGGGAGGTGTAGTGCGTTGTCTATGTCTTCTAGTGTGGACGAGAACTCATGCGAGGTAGTGAGCTGGGGCTGGCGACACATTTCGTCCCTTCGGAGCGGATCCCCAAGCTGTTGGAAAGGCTCGCGCAGCTCAACCCGCCCGATTTTGACGCTGTCAATGCCGCTATAGAAGAGTACGCCGCGGATGACTACTCCGCTCTCTCGACCGACTTGGTAGGTGAGAAGCGCCGGATGCTGGACAAAGTCTTCGGGCAAGAGACAGTGGAACTTATCGTCGAAGAACTCCGGGGATTGAGGAAGCGCGAGGACTCGATAGCCGCGTGGGCAGTGACGACGCTCGAGGAGCTCGAGCTGAGGAGCCCGACGGCGCTCAAGGTGGCCCTCGAGGCGTATCGTGCTGGAAAGGGAGGTTTGACGCTGAGAGAAGCGCTGCTCGTTGAACTGCGGTTTGCCACCGCTTTCTGCGTGCGTCTTTCATACGTGAGGAAATAGGGAACTTGGCTCATATGTTGTTACAGAATGGCGCAAGCCCCGACTTCATCACTGGTGTCAAAGCCGTCCTTGAGGACAAGATCAAAGGCCGCCCCACATGGGAACCATCAACACTCAAAGAGGTCACCGCTGACGACATCTGGACGCGCTTTTTCTCCCCCACATCCCCCTTCACAAAAACGATGCCCAAAATGGACCTTGATTTCGTTGAGCCCCTCAACCCGCCGAGGGACGTGATGCACTTTGCCCTACCCTCGGAGAAGGAGATTGGGCGCGTTATTAGAGGGGAGGAGAAGGACAGCGGGGCGTTTGCCGTCACGGCCGAGGATGTGGTCAGGTGGTTTGCGGATAAGAGCCCTGGAAAACCGGGTGTTGCGGCGAAGGTTAGGGAAGTGCTGGAGAGAAAGGCGAGAACAAAGAAAGACGGATACTTGCAGTGGATCCATTGAGTAATGTATCACCGACGAGTGGCAATGAATTTGTTACCATCATGCAATCTGGTATCCCCAAGCAGTATGTGCTGATCGCTCTGTGCTTGGTGCGCGAACATCATTGTTTGTGCGTCTCCGGAGATGAAACGGATACAGTACAACGACCGCCTCGTTAGGCCATGGACGGAGATGGAAGTGGCGAGTCTAATACTCTTTTCTAAGCGCGCTTTGATTATCGCGAGCTGATTATTGGCGGCTCTCACGAGCAGAATCGATGAACAACACCCCCATGCTCAATGAGGACCAACACCAGTTCCATTTGGTATCAACCTTACTGTTGTTTTCTCTGGCAACAACGCCGCGTGACATTCCAGGGTACTTCACTTTTTCTGGAGTTGGACAGCTCCGATCACCACCGACAGATGTCAACGTCTATTGCTTCTGCCCCCTGTTTCGCTGTGAAACCTTGAAATAGCCATCGAGCAGAGCAAGTGATTGGCGGTGTATCTGATACGTGGAATTTCCGATTGGTTGAATTTCGCTCCAATCGAATATGCGAGAGCCTGGGGAAGCACAGCTTGACCAATAGCAATGGTCGAGTTTGACGTTGGTGGGTGACAAATAATAAATACCGCGGCATTTCCTTCGCCTTGGATATGAGAAGCGTTCCTCGGATCACATATCCCAGCGAGACCACCGGAGGCCGGTCCTAGGCCGCCTGGCTACTCCCCAAATTGGAGGATCTGACGACATGGGCCGCCTCGGTTCGTCTTATCCCTTGTGACGAAGCCGCAAGAAAGGTCATCAAGCAGAGAAGAACGTGGTGCATCGGCATTCCTGACTGTTTGGTGCAGACAAAGCGGGTGATTGGCAGAGTTGAGATCCTATCTGACAAGACGAAATGATCGCGACGCGAAGAACGTTCGAGGGAGGGCCGGCATGCGGCATTTTCCCGCAGTCAATCGAGGTCTTGCCTGAAACGATCGCTTTCCAGACTCGGATCTTCCAGGTTGCCAATCGTCATCTCATCTGCCGGACGATCGGCAGTGTAGCACTGCAGAGGTTAAATAGCGGCCCGTCTTGCTCCCGTTCTCCCTTCACAACTCAGTTCCCTACACCCTTTAGCACCAGAGCTTCCTCTAGACCAACCGCTAAGTCTTGCCAACACACACCTTTCGCACCTGACAACCATGTACGACGCCCCCACTGGCGGTATTTCTCCTGAACCTCCCGCAATGCGGATGTTCCACTTCCCGAAGGTGGACGCTATCGCGGACAGTGGAGAGGAGTTCCGTCGCGTTCTTTGGACTGGCGAGAACTCCCAGTTTGTGATTATGACGATCCCGGTTAATGGTGAAATCGGCGAGGAAGTGCGTTAATGGATTCAGAGAACCTGATGACGTCAAGTCCAACAATGTTGACAGATCCATGACGTTGATCAGCACCTTTGCCTGACCAGTGGAGTTTGCAAGGCTGTTGTTGAAGGCGAGGTCCAGACGATCAGGGCTGGAGATCTCGTCATCGTCCCGGCCGGCGCCAAGCGTGAGTGCTTGTCTCCCATCAGTCCGAAGATTTCCTAAATTTCCTGGAAGACAACTTCATCAATATTGGCGACAAGCCCTTCCAACTTTACACGTTCTACGCACCTGCTGAGCACAACTGGAAGACGGTGCACAAGACGCGCGAAGAGGGCGAACACGACGAGGCTGTTGGTCTCGACGAGCCTCCCGCATGGGCCCTCAAGGGACTTATCCAAAAGAAGAAAGCCGCTCTATGATTGGGAGTGATGGACGAGGGGATTTAGCTGACGTTTCTATGACACCGTGACACACCTGTATATTGACACACCGGTTACTTGCTTTGACCGCGAAAAAAATGCGTAGCATATGACGAATGCGCTCTGTAGCTTCACTCTTCAGCGACTTGTACAATGGGTATATCGAGGATTTCGTCGGCCTCATACAAGCTTTGGTCCCGTGGATCATCATTACGAAGCGACATAACATGATACACCCCGTACCTACTGCGAACCACACTCTTTCCCAGAGCACCAGAGCGTTCCTTCACCTTCGGATACCGATCTGGCTATCAGATAGCGCTCTCCAACCGCGATGCGCCGCTTGCAATGCCGACGAAGTCCATGAGGGTGGAGGGGGCTGCGGATGGGGCGAGCACGGAGATAACACCGTTGGATTGGGTCATAGTAGGGGTGGGAGTAAGGCACGAGGTAGCTTCGTCGAACTTCCAACCCACGGCGGTGAAAGCTGGATTCTTCATCAGAAGCAAGGACGAGGACTGACGGAACGCACTTGCCCTTTACTGCGTCCGGGTGGGCTTTGCCGAGGTATACGGCAGCGTCCGCCATACTTAGGGAGGCATATGCTTGACCAAGGACAATTATTAGATGCGTTTGATAGGTGCCTGGGACGTGCTTTAGATCAAGCCGCGGCATAATGGATGTATTGTATTGACTCACGAATGAACTCTTCTACAAGGGGTCTAATTGCCAAGTCAAGCTCGTCTTCGCCCTGTAATGATCCGGTGGTGACAGAAATGAGATTCCGCGCATCCAATGGGATTTGTGCGTAGTTTCGGCTCGCAATGGCTGATAGTAGCCTACACTCATGTTAATCAGCAAGGGCTGGCATGCAAGGCGCATATATGCATACTCTCCTAATGCTCTGATCGGCCCAAATGTATGCAGCACTTTTGGCAGTCTTTCAAGCGCCCAGTATGCAGATGGGAGGTCGTTGAGGAATAGATAAGAAAGCACGAGGGGTATTGTGATCAACACACGCGTGGGGCGTTCCTTCATGGTCGGATACTGCGCCAGTCAGCGTTGACGGAAACATGCAACGAGAAGCACTCACCGAAATTTCAGTCTCCTCAGCAAGTCTCACAACATCCTGGTATCCTCTTCTCCTGTAGGCCTGTACGAGATCCGGGAACACCTGCCTGTACGGACTGGGACGTTTTTGGTCGCCTCCGATGGCAGCGAGCGCCGCGGCAGGCGCGGTTGACGTACTTGCCACGGAGACTTCTTCCGGTACCGGTGGGACCGGGTTAGGCATGGCAGGTAACTCGTCAATAGGCATCGGCGGCGTTGGGGGAAGAGTTGGCCCTGGTGCAGACATGATGGTTCGCGGTGGTCAGAGTCAGAGATGATTTTGGTGCTCACGCGATGATCACAGGTCAACGCGTTCTTTCAGCGGCCAAGGGTTCATCGTGGCGCGTCACGTGCTCTACCTGCCTACAGGAATGTGGCATTGCGTCTTTACAGACGCCAACAAGCACTGCTTCCAACATCTCTTTGACATCTACAGGACTGATAACTATACACAATGGACGATATCATTGAGAGCATTCTATTCATTGCCAGGAACGTCAATGTCTTCAAGATTCCTCCGCGGGCGTCCAATGAGGGTTATCGCGCCGCCGACTGGGTCGTCGAGAAGCCGCTGTGGAACGGCAGACTCAAGGTCATAGAGCGCGGCGAACAGTGCATCATCATATTAGAGGACCCAAACACTGGTATGTGTTGTATATAAAATAGTGATATAGTAATGATCGTTCCTATAGGCGAGCTCTTCGCGCAAGCGCCATACGACAAGACAGGCGCCGCTGTTGAAGCGGTGCTTGATTCAAGCCGATATTTCGTCTTTCGTGTGGAAGGCGAGGGTGGAAGGAAGGCTTACATTGGGGTTGGATTTGAGGAACGCACTGAGAGCTTTGACTTCAGTCAGTCCGCTCTGCGGCTTGTAGAACGATGTGGCTAATGCTCTGATAGATGTGGCCTTGCAGGATTATGTCAAGCGCGCGAAGGCAGCGACGGACCCGACATCCACTATTGTCGCAGCCGTGCATGAGCCGCCTCCCGACTTTTCGCTGAAAGAGGGTCAGACGATGACGATCAAGATCCCTGGGAAAGATGGCAGGAAGACCGCCGGCACTTCTGCTTCGACTAGCGGGGGCATCGGAGGTGGGTTCGGCCTGCTGCCACCCCCGCCGGCGAGTGGAGGAATCCGCAGGCAAAAGTAACGCAGCGATCACACTGTATTATATCTCTCGCACGATGATGAATACCCCGCTTGTGTCCAAGAACAATCACAATGTTTGTCTGTCGTAAACCCTATCACGTCTAGCAGGATCCAGCCTACTAAATGTGCTTCTCAATGTGCTGCGCAACACCCTCAACCACATCCCATGTCTTGTAAGCCCCGATATGACCTTGCCCTTTGCGTGCCCTGGCAAGAACACGCTCCATCGCGTCCAGACCAAGATCGAGCTGATCCAGAGGTGGACCAAACGAAAGCCGAACAAAATGATGGCATGGCGATGCAAATAGATCACGGCGATTTGCAGCTTGGAAAACCATCAGTATGACGTGTCTGGCGTGGACGTGCATGAGGACTTACGATTGATGTCGAAAAAGTAACCAGGAACCACGATTGTCTTCTCTTTCAGAAGTTCTTCGAAGAAGGTCTGCATACATCTCAGTTGAAGAGTTCACGCCGATGGTACCTCGCGTACCAAACCGTTGTTCAATTCACCGGGAAGATCCGACAGATCCAGCCAAATATAGAACGTCGCCACAGGCGGCACCTTCACCTTCAGGTCCATTGTGTTCAGCCTTGCCAGAACGTGATCGCGTTTCATCTTGAAGTGCTTCTGCAAAGCGATCTTATCTTGTTGAGCGACCTCAGGTCGGAGAAGGGGAATTGCAGCGAGCTGAAGACTGTGAAACAGATCAGAATGGGCCAGTAATGGTCAGAGGCATGGGATGTCTGACGGGTGATTAGCGCCTCCGTCCAGGAAAGAGCCGGATTGGGAAAGCGCCGAGATCATATTCTTGGGACCAATAACCCAGCAGACCCTCCATCCCGGCAGCCGCCAGTTCTTCGTCAGTCCATCGATAATGACAACGGAATCCTGATAAGACGTGAGCACCGTGTTCCGACGCTGTGCGTGCTGACTGACCTCATTAACGTCCTTCACATATGCGGCGGCCGATACAGATTGACCCAATTCTTCCTCCTTCTCTGGATAGATATACCTGTGAAAGTTGGTAAGATGTCACAACAGGGCGCTTCATATACTGACCAGGAGTAGAACTACAGGAACAATTAGCACGGCCTTTCCCGCATAGACTCGAATCTCACCTCGTCCAAAACAACAGTAACCTTGCTCTCAGCCAGCTCCACCAGTTGCTTCAAATCATCTTCTCTACGTGTATATAAGGATGGTATTCCGCGAAATGGTTCTGTTCATACCGAATCACTTGTCCAGTAGGATTTCGAGGATTGGATGCTATGATGACCTGCAGGCCTTGCTCGTGGACGTCTTTCTTTGTCTTTTCCAAGTCGAGCTTGTATTCCATATCTGCGGTTAACGCAGTAGGGATCTGACGATATCGAGGCCGTATTTAGCGCATCGTACCACTTTGAGGGGGGGGGAAACTGACGGGAAGGAGACGCTTAAATGCGGCAAGCGTTGATGAATAGCTGGTATACTCCGGGATTTGGTACCTTCAGGACAGGCAGGATTAGTGTCACAGTACGATCTTGGCTCTAGAATCCTTGCCCGCAATACCTGACGAGGGGTGAGCAGTGTCGAAGTCTGAGACCGAACTTACACATCTCCTATCACACTCGCAACTCTGCTCAATCCTGCACGTCCACCAGGGACAATACAGACATTCTCATAGTTATAGAGGCTCTTCATTCCTTGGCGGTATGTATGGTTGTACAAATCTGCAACGGCCTGTCGTAGCGCTTTGACACCCGTGGTGGGGGCGTACTCCAACGAGTCGTGAGGAATGGGGATCTGCGTGGGTTTCGGTAGGGCACCGGGAATATCGCCCACTTCTGGAGCTCCCTGCCCTAGATTGGCCCATCCGTCAGCATCGTAAGAGAAGCCATTCGCCATCGCACTATAATGAGAGGATAAGACGCATGTATGTGAGCATACCAGGAAGAGATGCCCCACGCACCGATCTGTACAATAGATCACACCTGTACTTCCAGGGTGCTGAATGCCTGGCACTGTTTCTTCCGCAATATTTGTGGTAGCAGGAGCACGTCCTTTCGCAGTGTGACCAGGATAGGAGCGATAAATCTGCATCATAGTGAGAGATGAGAGGAGCACTAACAGACAAAGCACCAGACCCACCTTATGAGCCTCCGAGTCGTCTTCGGACTTGTTCATCACCTTGTACACGACATCTGTCAGATGCCAGTGGTGCTTCGACACTCCAGGAAGCGTAGACTGTTCTGTAGCCATTATCGCAGATAGAACGCTCGTTTATTGGGAAGGAGGAAAGGATGAGACGTTGAAGGAGCAATATTAATGCCCATGGCCGCCATGTATACACCGCCGTTGAGGGACCAACCTGACACGCTCAGGCTCGTGACGTCAATCTAAAGTTAGCCTGCACGTGCCCATGAGCCAATGTCTTGCATTCCCTTTCCTTTCTTCTTAAACCAAGTTCCTCGTAACCGGATCAGCCTCGGAAAGACGGACAACAATGGTGACTCATCACGTATCGCATTTTCTTTCAGAACAAACTAGTTGCGCGGATTATCCCCTGTACTTCGGCATGACCCACTTGGAGACGCGCAGAACGACCGCCACAGACCACTCGCCACACACGCGTTTCTGGCCTTGTGTGCCGCTCTGTGGCCTGCAAATTCCCGCCGTCGATGCCCCGGTGGTGTATAAAAGCGCGGTTCATTTGTTGCCTGTTGTTTTCCCATCCCTTGAACTCGTACGAACAAGATGGGTCGTCGTCAACCCAGAACACGCGCGCGCAAGACAACGGCTGGCGATCCAACGATCAACACCCCAATCACAGCCATGCCAAACTCCATTCCCTACTGGGAAGTTTTCGATGCCCCGGATGCAGTGATCAAATGTCGAGCATTCGATCATCCCTATCATGCACAGGAGAACTGCATTGCTTGCCTCAAGCAGCACTTGGCATATGAAGTCTTCTTTGGTATGCTGATGTCTTACTATATGGCCCGGGTCGAGCTAACAGACGTACAGGCGGTTGCACAGCGAAACCTTCATGCGGATGTCCAACGCCAATCGAGTTGCGGCCATGAAGAATCGAGAGCCTTCCTGCAACCAAGCAGCTCTCCAATATTGTGCGAATGCGTTGGATCGCGACCCGCGCAGCGGGCTCCTTGCCTGTGCCGTGGGTACATATCGTGCTGAATTGGCGACGAATGTTCGTCATTTAAACGACGCGATTGATTGCCTTATGACTGCCCTGGAACTCGACTGCTCCCTCCTCGTCGCTCATTACAATCTTGCAGCTCTCTTCGACCTTTTCGCGACGCGTTCTCCCTCGGGATATATTCCGGACAGGACCGAAACTCTCCAGCATGCTTGTGCTAGATATCGCACAGTGCTAAAGTGGATTTCTAGGGATGGACAAGGCGCTATGAGCTATACCTCCATCCAGAAGCGATTGTCTGCACTTGAAACGTACGAAATCGGATCTCCCATTGATGCACCCCAGCTCGTCTCAGTTTCTGATCCCGCGTTCCAGAAATGCCTGGAGGGTTATCAAGGAAAAAATAACAAGAAACTGGTACCAGAGCGGTTTGACCAGGACGATCCCCTGGTGAGCCTCTGTATCCACGAGGCCATCAGAGAACATGGAGCGAGGAAAAAGGCAGCATTCAAGGCTCGCAAGAGAATTGGTAGAAGGTTCACGAAGTTGCTACGATTTCTGCAGCGGGATGGCCCCTCTGTGGGTTCTACAGGAGATATCAGGGGAAGCTTGCTGGCGCATTTTCAAGCAATTCTTGAGCGGGAAGGGAGCATACCCAAGGAGATGATCAAGGTCTTGCACTTCCTCGGCGAAAATGAAGGCACACTTCGGACATTCCCGTCGTTTGCAAAGGAAAAGGAGAAGAAGAGCTGGGCTTTGGCAAATGCTGACCAACGCTTAGACCTACTGGGTGGCTGTAGCCTCTGGCCGGGGGAAGACTGTGATGAGGGGATGCGCTCGAGTCTGAGATTCCTCGATGTGATGTATGATGTGTAACTGTGGTCTTGGAATGATTCATTATGTCTTTTTCTGAATTGGTGCAGTCGGCATTGAACCCCTATCCCGGAGAGTGTTCTAGAAACTCCTATTTGCAAGCTCTGGACTCTCAATATCATGGTCTTCAGAGCACGCGTCGGAGACTTATAAAGCTTCTCGGAATTACATAGACGAGTCTTCCTCGCGCGTCTAACTATTCGTCCACCACTTGCCCTCCCATATACTGACAGCCATGGAACAGGAATACCTCACACCAAACGCGGTGTCTCACCTCATTTCTGCAGTTTCTTTGGAGAGGTATTCCGCGGTTATGCAAGTACTCAACATCAAACGAGTTGCTGAGACAAGAAACGGAGAACCTGAACGCTGGCGGTGCATATATTTTGGTTTGTCTGACTCAGGTGTATGCTCAATAGTGTTCGCGCAGCGTGATGTTGAGCGATGGGCAGCGGTTCACTCAAGCAATGTTGGCTTCTCAAAACAATCACTTCGCTATCGATGGTTATTTGACAAAGAATTGTATCATAAAAGCCACCCGCTTCAGCCGGAGCAAAGTGCAGGACAAGACGTAGGCTTCTACAGATCAACTCATATGCATTTACTCACTATCAAACTTACAGTATCATCATTATCCTGGCGATGGACGTGGTGAAACAGGAGAAAGAGAGACTCGGAATGCCACAATCCATCCTTGATGAAGGACCGACCTTTGCTCAGCCCGCAACCCCAACGTCTACGAAAACATCAACCATTAACAAGATCTCAGCTGGGGCCGCTACGAAAAGTTTCACCAAAGCGTCCGGATTGAAGGGCGAGCCCACCATTACTCCCATCAACCAGCTTTCGCCCTACCGAAATCAGTGCGTTTATGTCTACCAAGCTGTTCGTTCCTGTGTCGGTGACGCTGCCCCAGGTGGACCGTCAAAGCACGAATCACGAAGAAGTCTGACGTACGAAAATGGTCAAATGAGAGGGGAAGCGGGTATTTGTTCAACTGCACCATGACGGATGAAACGGTAATGATTTTCGCCGGCTTTGTCTTCCACTTGCTCATGGGATTATTAAGGGATCCATCAAGGCAACGGCCTTCATGGAGCAGTGCGACAGATTGCTGAAGGAAATTGAAGAAGGAAAGGTGAGCTGCACCAGATTCCACATGTCATATCTAAGGTCTCACATTAGAGTAGGTATACTATATTTCCAAAGGAAAAATTCTTCCTGCCAAGAAGATATACAATACCACAGGCTGTGATTATGAGATCACGTTCAACGAAAGCACCAATGTTGAACTAGTGAGCACAACACAGCACGCTTAGGCCGGGGAAGAAGTTTATCCAGTTCCAGTGCAACGATGACTCCAATATGCCTGGGGGGTTCTCATATACCGTCTTGGCAAATCTGGGTGATCTGAGCAAAGACGACACATGCAGTTCGTGTCTCGCGCGATCATCTTCCTTTGCAGCTGAAACTTAGATATCTAGATGCTATAGGGGTAGTCCGAAGTCGATGGCGTACGTGGAATAATCATGAAGAAAACTCAGCTCCCCATGCGTTCACCTGATCCCGACCGAACAAGATGACCTCTCCTGATATTCAAACTAGCTATCCCGAAGACATATCATCATTGTTGATCATTCTGGGTTCAGCTGCAAAGTCACGTTATGGGGCAAGGTCGCTGAAGACTTCGACGTCAAGGACCAGCCGGTGATTGCCCTCCGCCATGTGAAAGTCGGAGACTATCATGGGCGCGACCTTAACTTCCAAGGCGATTCCAGCATGACACTCAATCCAGACCTGAAAGAAGCGCACTTCCTCCGCGGATGGTGGGATGCTGTTCGCATACACCACGCACTTAGCATTCGTTGACATACCAACCAGGTACGATGCCAATGGATTAACTTATAAGTTCCAGCCCTGTCAGGGTGCATCTGGTTCAGGCGAAAGCGGATTGGTCAATCATAGTCAGTTAATGACGTTAGAGGAAGTGAAGTCCAAGAATATTGGTATAAAGACGACCAGCTACTTCACGGTTAAACTGAGAGTGAAAGCAACCCCACGCATAAAGGAGGAAAACCGTCATATGCCGATTTCCTATCCTGCATGTCGATCCGAAGACTGCGTGAAAGGTCTCTCTTACGACGATTCCGACAGAAAGTGGCATTGCGCCAAATGCAGTGGTTGTTTCGACGCACCAGAGTACCGGTTGGCATACTCTCTTCCCCATGTATGCTGATTGCGCTGAACCTGGGCATAGATACTTGATGAGGATTTCCCTAGGAGATCACATGGGATCGGCCTGGTTTAACATTTATGACAATGTGGGAAAATTACTGTTCGAGAAGAAAGCGGAAGTCCTGGAACAGATGAAAGTGTGGCTGGGAATTTCCTAAAGGAAATAGCGGGACTCGATCTGAAAACAATGATAGGCTTCTGGAGATTGGAGTAGGCTCGACCAGAGTATGTTGGTTCCATGCAGCAAGATGTACTTTTTCAAATGCAGGGCACAGGAAGAGCTGGTCAATGTGGGTGCTTCTTTCTGTTCCATCGCCAATGATGACTGACCAGGCAAAGGGTCAAATGAGAGCGAAATACACGGTATTGCATGCTATTCCCCTCAATTACAAGACGGAAATCAAGACGTTGGTCGACCATATAGCTCGCTATACGCATCACTGAACTTGACATACGCCCCACTTCTCGCAAATTCACACTGGAATAAGCCCAATCATTATAAGGCCGTTGACACCATCATAACGCATACCTGTATTCTGTATATCGCCAGTTCGGCTTGTATGAGATAGTTATGCCATTACTCATTAGGTGGATACTCCACAAAGGCAATAGTCCTTGCAGATCTACAGTACATTGGTCACACAAACAGATACCATCTATACCATCTAACGCTAAAGCTTGGACGGCTTTCCGTTCTGGATCCCATTCGTCACAACGTTGGTGTCCAGGTCGATCTGAGGCACCGGTACTGCAGCCTTGCACAGCACCAGTCCAGCCTGGAATGTAGGAACGTCATCAATGATGACCGCGCTAGGGGACAGCTTGAATTCGGCCTCTCCTTCGACAGATTTCGCCGGATGATCCTTGGCGGCTTGCTCCAGAGCAGCCATAACCTTATGAACTTCATCCTCGTGCAATTGAATGCTGGCAAGGAAGCCCTGCATGAACTCGGTCACGGCAGCAAGCGGAGGCTCAGGCGCAGAGAGAGCAAAGTACTGGTCTTCTTCGATAGGGAGTTTGTACTCCTTCAGAGTTGGGAGGAGCGCTTTCGCAGCGTCCATGGTGAATCTGGCGGGTGCCGCGCCGCTTTTGTTAGCATGACGGGAGCGCATGTGTACCGAGAGCTTCGCACGTGTGGGGGATGATTGGTGTACGTGTTCCATGAAGAAATCGATCACGTCCTGCTTAGTCAACTTGCTTGTCTCCTCTGCCTCGATGAAGCGCCGCATAAAGTCCATGTATCCATTATGGATGCTCCTATAGAACCGATTCGACTCTTCGCCGAGGTTCTTGAGCTTCTGCAAACTCCTCTCGTTCAGTCCGTCCCGGAGCTTGTCAAACTCCTCCTGGGACATATCGTCTAGATGCTTCTTAACAAAGTCGAAGAACGCCTCAACGCGGCTCTCGAGGTAGATAGGATCCCGCTCGCTCTGAATGGCGATCCGCAGGCCCAGTGTGGCAGAGAGAGGATACGGCTGGGAGAAGACGATGTACCCTAGCTGCTCCTTGGTGCGGAGCTCGGTGAAGCAAGGCTCGTGGATGATGTGCGCGAAGAGGTGTAGAAGAGCGCGCTTGCGCACGTCGCCGTACTCTCCGTCGATCTGGACGTAGTAGGCGAGGGAGCTATTGAAGTCGTCTGCAAGGGGCACATCCCTCTTGAGAACATGGTTCGATGCTGAGATCTAGGTCAATCGTAGCTTATTTGGGTGGAAAACAGACTGACGATGCGGCAACAAGTACGCCCTGTCCTTCATCTTCTCCACAGCCGTCAACGGTCTAGGGGCAAGCGTGGTCTCTATCTTCTTAGCCATCTCCAACGCCGCCTACTCCTGATGAGCGAACGTTCCACACCACACTTCCAAACGTACCTCCTCAGTAACATTACCCATGATCAACACATCCATGTTCATCCTCGACAGCAAGTCCTTTGCATGCGCTCTCACCTCCTCCAGAGTGAGCGCTTCCAGCTCCTGAAGCTTGACATCATGCGTCCAAAGCCTATCCTTCAGCACATGGGAGAGCCACCAGTCCGCCTGAGCATACGGCTGATCCCTCTCGAAATTCGCATACGACTCTCTCAGATCCTGGCGGAGGACGTCGAATCTCTCTTGTTCCATCTCCAGACCCTTGATACGATCTATCACCGTCTGCAGGAGCACGGGGAGCTTGTCGCTATACCCATCGACGTGGATCTCGAACGAATCCGCGTGTCCTCCCGCGCCGCAGTAGAGGCCTGCAAGGCCGGCAACATACGAGTACTCGTTGAGCGCGTCGCGGACGAGTTCGCCAAACATGCGGGTCTTCAGCCCCTGGCGGGGGGTGACGTTGCACACCGGTGAACGGAGGTCGAGGTTCACGCTCGCTTTGGGGACGAGGAACTGGTCGTCCTGTTTGTGCCAGACCTGGGCGGTCGGGGAAGAGTAGATCAGGCTGGGCTTCTGTGCTGGCTTTGGGACGGGAGAGGAGAGCAAGACAGCAAGGTCTTGGGGGATGAAGGCATTTTTGTCCGGCAGGTACAGATCGGGGAGGTCGTTATCCTGTTCCGTGCGGGCCCAGAACTCGTCCGAGAGCCGGTGGACACCGTATTCCGTCCCATACCATTTCTCCCTGTTGCCGAGTCGCTCTTCAGGCATGTCGGGAGAGACGAGCATGATGCTGCTCTCTCTCGGCGTGAGGGAGCCAAGCACCTCCCGTACTTGGAGCTCATCCCACTCTCTCGGGAGCGCGTGGGTTGACAGCAGCCGGTCCCGTGGATAGGGCTTGGTGATCTCCGCAGCTAGGAAGGAAGCTACTCGTTCTGCAGGCTGCTTTTCGAGGAAGTCGAAGTTGATCTTGCTGATCTGGATGAGCTCTTCTTGTATCCAAGCCGGGAAGAGCGACGCGCGCAGCAGGCTGATGTACTTGTGCACAGCGACGAGGACGTCTTCGTAGTTCTCTGCTTACGCATCAGCTTGTTGCCTCAGCACACAAAGCGGTTACTCACCGAATCCCTCCTTCGTAAGCTGCACCTGTACCTTGAAGAACATGAAACCCCTACCAGCAGCGCTCTTCCCCGCGCTGAGCCCGAGCGCCCACCCCCGCTTCTTCAAGTATGCAAAGAGGCTTCCCTGCCCCTCATGCCCGAGGAAATGGCTCACAAATTCTGCCGGCTTGACGGTGTAGTTCTTGCCTTGCCAGGGAATGCACCACGAGATGTCCAAATTGCGGAAATCCATGACCGTCTTCGCGCAGACGAGGGTGCCCATCTGGTCTGGGCCGTAGGCGGGCTCAGCGTACAGCGGGAGTCCGTCTAGTCCGCGGTTAGGGACGGGGGAGAAGAGCGCAGCGACGTGCCGCTCCATATCGTCTAAGCTGTCTTTCCCGTAGACGCAGAGGCCCATACGCTCAGCAGCATAACTCTGTTCCCACCACTTGATAAGCTTCTCCCTCGCGAGGAGGCCTTCGTCCTCTGCGGCTCCTAGGCTGAGGGCGTTCCCTGAGCCGAACTTTGTCCATACGTGACCTGGCCGAGCGAGGGACTTTGACAGCTGGAAGAGTCGCCAGGAATCGGATTGCAGGTTCTTTTTGTGCTCGCTGTCTACTGCTTGGAGCTCTTTGAGCGTGGCGGACTTGGAGAAGAGCGGGGAGTGGAAGAAAGGGGCGAAACGTTCTAGTGCGGCTGGACCGGCGTTAGTGGGTTGTTACCAGAGAGGGGGAGGGGACGAACGGAAGAGCTGGGAAGCGTTGATGTGGAAATAGTAGTTTGTGTTGCTCGTTGCGGTGAATGCGTTCGTCCCACCTCCATTGGTCTGTATAAACTCCTGGTAATCGTTTTCCTTCGGGAACTGCCTGCTCATCAGCCTACAAGCCCAAAACAGGACAAGCACGCAGCACGCACCTGCTTCGTACCCATAAAGCTCAGATGTTCACAAAAGTGCGCACAACCAGGGACGTCCCATGGGTCATCCAAGTGCCCCACACCGATATCCATCGCCGCCCCGGCCCTGTCCGTCTCCGCATCCCGGATGAGCAAGACCTGTAGTCCGTTTCCCAGTCGCAGGAGTCGGTATTCGTTCTTGTCCCTCGCGGGTGTCTCCTGCGGCAGGGGGAAGACGGAGTGGGATGTGTTGGGCAGTGGGGAGGGGACGAAGCCGTCTGCTGGGACTGGGAGGTATGATAGCCCTGAGGCGGTGGACGGGGCGTGGGTGGCGAAGGTGAACGAGTTGCTCATATTCTCCATTTTGTGTATGCGAGGACGGGTAAGGGAACGGAGTGGGAGACGTCTAATCGTCCTACAGCTGTGTGAGATGGCCGTCGTTGTGAGAGAAGAAAGCATGCCCCCTCGCCGCCGTTTTTTGTTCTGCAAGAATGTTGGTAAGAACAACAGGCAAGCAATTCGTAATTCGATGCACACGCGTCCCTTTTTTCTCGGTCTCCTCTTCGCTAGAATCCCGGCCAATCAGACAGCTCCATTCACTCGTGAGGACCGTACAGGTCAGTTGACTACGGGCAATTGCCGTTGAATACTTGTGGTCTGATCTTACTGATGTGACTGATCGGCCGTGATACGACGAATGGATGAACAAAACGCGACTCGGCAGACAACCTTGCACAAGCTTCATCGATCTGTAATGATTCGGCGGATAACTGGAACAGACTTGTGTGTCTCAACCTTACAAGTCTCGATCAACAAAACCGCTACAAAAGTGCACAAATATCATCCATCAACCAGAACGGTGTCACTCACGCCTCTGCCAACTCCTCATTCCATGCTCCCTCACCCTTCTCCTCAGGAGCACTCAGCATCTTCACTTCCTCCAGCCCCAGCGGCCGGGCCCACACTTTCACCCTGGCGATCTCACCGTCCCATCCTAACACTCTTCTGCCTCCCTCTTTCGCTCTTCCCAAAACGAGCGAGACTCGTTCTGCAGCAGATAGTTGCACGCGGTGCGAGAAGACCACCACCCCGTCTTTGTATGCCGTCAGTTTCCCGGCGTGGAAGACCAGCACGAGCACCGTCCACCCTTTGTGCCACGCTACCCTTTCCGGGGGCACGCTACTCGCAGACCCTCCTTGCCACTGACAATGCACCAGGTTCGTATGCTCCGTTCCTAGCCAGAGGAGGTTGTCCGCACGGGAGGCACTCTCGAGGGATAAGATAGCCCGAGGACCGTCCTGTTCCGTCCTTGCACAGACGGAGAAGGTCCAGTCCCCTGCTAGAAACTGGGGAGGCAGGGGAGTGACGGTGTACGAAGTGGCTTTGGTGATGCTGGACGGTGTGCCCCTGGGCTGTGTGAGCGGGCGCATACACTGAGGAGGACGAAGGGGGACGTACCAGCAGTAGAGATGATAATCTGCTTCTGGGATCGGGCCTTCGAGCGCTTGGTGGGCAGGCGCGTAGTGGGTGTCTGTACAGGCACTGGCACTGGTGCGGATACGGGCTTAGGATTCTTGACTTCCGGCACTGGCTGAGTAGCGGGCACTGGGGTTGGTACAGGTGCAGGCTCGATAGGCTTCTTGACCTCAGCTTCTCCTACCGGCTGAGACTGAGGTTCCTCCTGTTCCCAGCATAAGCCTGTCTCTTCCAGGAACACACTATACACATAGCAGCCTACCTTCCGCTCCTTCACTTTCGTGTCCCCCTCATGCGCATGCCCATTCCCGTGGGAGTGAGAATGATGATGCACATGTTTCCTCCCATGCAGGAGGTCGGACACGATATGCATCCCGTGCTTGACGAGTCCTTCATCGCCAGAGTCGCCGTCCACATGCGGGTGCTCGTCCTGTGCGTGGGGGGCCATCAGTTACTGGAGTCTTCAACGCAGGGAGGATGAAGTAGGGACAGAGACGCAGGATAAGCATGGGCTTTATACCCCGTTGCATGGGGGTAGAACAAGCCGCAAGCCGTGACGTTGTCCGACCGAATTAGAGGAAGAATGACGTGGGATCTGCCGCAGAGGATCGGCGCTAAAAGTACCGGACCTCCGTTCCACTTCCAATCGTCACCCGCTGGAACGTCGCAGCGCCGTTCCACTAATTGTGCTCTAGCGGTATTTACTCTGGGCCATCTGGGAGGGAAGGTGCGTGGCATTAGACTGTCTCGAAGTGAGTGAGAAGATCGGGATTACATAACAACCCCATCGTTGGTCCGGAATGTTCATCTCACCGAAACAATACACGATCCTGTCTAACTCTCACGCTCTCTAGTTGGACATCCTCTCAAACAAAATCACCCTATCCTCATCTCCTTCCATCTTCCTCTGCGGCGTGTACAAGGTATTCTCCATCCACTCCACCCCCTTCACCTTCCCCCCCTCCTCGACGAAGCTCGCTTCCCAAGGGCCGGAACCGACGTGCACAAAAGGGGTGCCGTCTGCTCCCCAGCCGGAGGGGTAGAGCGCTTCGGCAGTCACGTTCCAGGTGTTACCCTCCCTGTGCCTGAACCGCTGGAAATATGTCAGCTTCCTACTCCTGTTTGATAGCATCTGATAGACGTACAAGGTGAGAGCACCAGATACGTTTGAACTCCGCATATAGCTGGGGCGTCGTATGCGCCTCCTCAGGGAAAGGCGCCGAAGGCGAACCGTTCACTGCCGCAAACGCCGCGATGACCGCATCTCCCCTGTTGGACGGGGACGACCCAGGTCCGTGGAGGGTAAACGACCCGTACGCCGGGTGCTTGTACGTTCCGCAGTACTTGCTCAGCTCGAGCGGGGGAGGGGCGGCATCAGCAGCACGTGCGACCGTCTTCTCCTTTTGGGCTTTCTCTTGTTTCTGCACGACGCCGAGGTAACGCGTGCTCCAGTCCATCGGTTCCAGTTTGAGTAGGTTCTCGACAACCCGATGAACGATCGTACGCAAAGCCGCTTGGCGGGCGCCCGTGTTGCTCAGGAGGCAGAAGCCCATGTCGTCGTTTGGGAGAATAAATGTGTATGCGCTGATCCCTCCTGTCCTGTACAGAGTATAAGGTGTATATTCGCTAACCCTCTGAGGGGACGCACCCCCCGGTATGACAGAATAGCTAGTATGATGTTAGGCTCCTCCGCATAAAGAGGGAGCAAACGTACTTCATGCCCTCGCAGACTGTACCGCTGCCAACCGCCGCCGTAGATCAAGGGCGACAACTCCGGGAAGAGAGCACCATTGACCTCCATCACGTACTTGCCCTGGGTCATGTAGTTGAACAGGTCCTCCGAGACGAGAGGCAATTGGCCTGACGGGTCAATTCCTCGCGCAAGAATCGTCTTGACCCATTTCGACTGTACAAGCGAGTCAGAGGGGCCCCACATCGCGTTTCTCGGGGCGTACCATATCCTTCACATTACTCAAGATCCCCCCTGCACCAGCAAGCAGATCCACAGTTTCATTGTCTGGTATAAAATGCGGAATTGCACGCTTGATGTCCTTCTTCGGGCCGGTGAACATAAACCCCTGGATGAAGTTCTGCGTCGCCCGCGCCTTATCCACGTCAAAGGTGCTGGTATCCATTCCGAGAGGGTCAAATATGCGGGTCTTGATAAACTCGGTATAAGGCATGCCTGAGAGGTCAGCTACGACAGTCTGGGCAGCCATGTACATCTGAATACATGGTACATGGTCAACCAGAGTGAACCGGAGAAGTGGGCAGGACGCACAATGTTATTATACTGCCATTCCTCCCTCAGCCCCCTGTTGGGTTTCAAATCCTTCAACCGCTTCAAGACATCTTCTGCCTTCTCTCCGGGTACATACACCAGATCATGACTCGCGAGCCCAGTGACATGCGCGACCAGATCGATAGGAGTCGCGTTTGCACTTGCGTACGGCTCGAACAGCTTCCATTTCTCAGGGAGGAGCTTGCTCATCGGCGTAGTCCAGGAGAAGGTCTTCAGTTCGGAAGGGAGAGGGCGGAGGGAGCCGGTAGGGGAGCGACCGGTGGAGTAGTCTTGCATCAGCTGGGAGAGCGCAAAGCAGCAGAACGCCTTGGAACAGGAGGCGATACCGAAGTACGTCTGTAAGCTTGTCAGTCAGGATGCCCAGTATGACGGGGAGAGGGAGGGTACGTCTAGGTCTACTGGCCGGTTCTCATCATCCCGGTAACCGTAGGCGCCGTATTCGACCTCCCCGCCAGGGAGGACGGCGCACATCTGCATGCCGACGACTTTCCAGGTATCCATGATCTCTTTTATGAACGCCTCGACCTCTGGGGTGAGAGCTTTCTTCGGTGCAGGCGTCATGTTGTCGAACGTTAGGGAGAGGACGAGAGGGATGAAGCAGTTAGGTCAACAGACACGAACGCTGGCTACATGGGTATATGCACAGGAAGTCAACCGGAATGCGTCAAATACGATCCAGTAGCCATAACGTTATTTGGGTTCCCGATCACTTCCCATCACGTGAGTGTCGTAAACATAAGATTACAACCGCTTTACACCAAACAACCCGTAACTGTTACACTGACAGATTGAAGGCAACATGCATGCTCGAAATCAAGCTAACGTGGGATCATATTTTGCGAAAGCGGCCTTGAACGCTTCTGCCGCTTCCCGCTCCTCGTCTTGGCCCTCAGGACATCCATGCCAGTCAATCCGATCCTCCAACCCAAACAACTTCCCTAATACCATCCTGTGAGATGGTTAGTTGCATGCTGCATGCGTGATTGAAGGCCACGCACCGTGGGAACTGCAAATTAAACGGTGGCCCCGGTCTGATATTATGCACCAACACCTTCCCTCCCGGCAACTCGACCCTCAGATAGTTCCCATCCCTCTCCCTGCCAGCTTCTCCGGGTAGTTCCTCTTCCCAGTCTACGCCACCCGCTTCGCCTTCCCGCCTAAAAGCCTCCTCGAGCTTACCGTTCTCAGAGAGATGGAGGGGCGCCGCACAAACCTGCATGTGCGCGTGCCCTCCCCTCCCTGAGAGCCGGGCAATCTCCCACGAGACAGCGACACATCCGTGTTCACGGAAGACCGCGCGCAGGGCGGATTTGTATGACTCGATCTCCGCTGTGATAGGGAGGGAGATGTCTGGCGGGAGAGAGAGGAGCGTGGGGTGATGCGTGATGGGGATGATGAGTAAGTGGCCACCCCCAGGGACATGGGTTGGTAAGGTTGACTTGAGGGGAAGGAGAGATCCTTTCGGTAGGGTGAGGTACGTCTCAGAGCCAATCGAGGTGATGAGGTATTTTCTAGCACGAGGTTAGTTCGATCCAATGGTCATATAACATATAAACCGCACGCCACATTCGGATTGGATAAGCAGAACCAGCATTCGTCCGCTGTGGTCCATGAGTGCTTACGTTCTCAATGTGCAGAACTTCACTCACGGGTGATCTCCTTGCTTCCCCTCCCTCCCCTGCCCCGATCTCTTCTCCCCTTCGCTGCAATCTCACAATCCTTGAAATAATGCCCGCCACCACCACACGCCTTGCACACATACCCGTCGGGCGGCTTCGCCCCCCCAGTGTCACCTGTCTCACCCCGAGTTGGGCAGTTTCGCACGAAGTGCTCCGAGGAGCCGCAGCGGTTACAGGTGTATCCCTCGGGTGGCTTATCCGTTTCCCGGGCTTTCGCTCGTGTTTTGTCCTGCTCAATCTTTATAGGGCATGCTTGTATATAATGCTACCAAGCAATCAGAGCAACGTACTGAGGATAGAATGAGGGCACGTACATCAGGGGAATCACACAATCTGCAACGATATCCCTCGGGAGGCTTCCCGCTCCCATCCTTCTTCTCCGTCTTCTGCTTCTTCCCCTCTCCTCCCCATCGGAAGTCGACTC
The DNA here is from genome assembly GCF_000292625.1 of Dacryopinax primogenitus. Classification (NCBI taxonomy): domain Eukaryota; kingdom Fungi; phylum Basidiomycota; class Dacrymycetes; order Dacrymycetales; family Dacrymycetaceae; genus Dacryopinax; species Dacryopinax primogenitus. Next base: position 858,168 of record NW_024467209.1, on the reverse strand, counting down.
CAGAAGCCTCGGCAGCAGCGATCGCCTCGAATTTGCGCTTGTTCGTGCTGGCGGCGCCGTTGAGCCCTTTTACGTCTGCTGGGCTGGGTGCGGCGGGCTTAGAGGTGTCAATGGAAGGGGAGGGCAAGGAGGGTAAGTAGGGGTTGGGAATGGCGTTCGGAGGGTGTGGTTGTGCTTGGAGTGGGGCGATTGAGAAGGCGTAATAGAACTGTGTGCTGTCAGCGTGCATTCTAGACTGTAGAAAGGCGACTTGCCCTTTGCTTCTTGCCTCCCTCCCCTCTCATACTCCCTACACTGACACACCTTGTCCACTCCTTAACTGTCCCGTATTGTTCCGACCAACCGAAGGGTTCGCTCTCGCTCCAAACGCCCGAGGAACCAGAGAAGGCATATCTCGGCTTACGGTGTTTTAGGAGTAGGTCGGCCTCGTTCTCCCCTGACGTGGCCGTAGGAAGGGAAGAAAAAACCAGTGAGGGGTGTGCGTAAGTGAGAAGGATGTGTGTGCTGCTGGCTGGCTCAAGGTCTGCGACGTTCACTGGTGAGGAGCTCGAGTCGTATGATACATATACACCCTTTCCGGGGATTTCAAGCCGACCGACGCCTTCTGCTCAGCATCAGCTCAAAATTCAGAATGTATAGAAGTTCACACACGCAACATAGCCAGGTTTTTACATATCTCCCCACCGTCCCTCCCCATATTCTCCTTCACCTCCTGCGGTGGGTCAAAATTCGGACTTGCGAGGACGAAGGTCGGAACGGGTATGTCCAGCTTGCCGTCCACTAGATCTTGAACACCTTCATTATCAATTCCTGAACCAAAACTGGAAGGTGTGAAGAAGTCGCCAATGCAGAAGATAGCGTCAAACGGGCCGTGCTTGGTGTTGAAGGTCCGAAGCTTGGAGAGGTATGCTGGAATCGCACCGTGCGCTGAGCCGAGCACCAAACTGTCGTAAATAAATCAGTTTTAATGACCACTATGAATAGATATATGCTCACATTTTGGCTGCCTCTGCCATGGCACACAATACGACGCAGTCAGTGATCGATGATACTCTCAGACCAAGTGACGCATCCTGGCAGAAAAGAGCGGTGGCGTCATGATCGGTGCCCAATCACGTGACCGTCATTTGGTACGCGTTCCTTTCTGCGTTCCGTTTACCCTCCCCTTGCATCAGCGATATACCACTAGACCTGCGTTTTCTACTTCTCATCTACCATGACGGACGTTCTCCCTGACTCGGACGAAGAGCGTATGCGTGGAGACCTCGGATTCTCGGACGATGACCTCATGGATTTCGTTCCCCCCGTTCCGCACCCTCTCCCAGTCACCAATGACAGCATCTCAGAGTTCTTGACACCTTTCGCCCTTCCCTCCCTGCCCCCGCCTTTCGCCTTGGATACCAACTCAAATATATCCGATTTCACGTCTCCGAATTATGGAATGCCTGCCCAACCATCAAGAGAAGGGGATCCGACCCTGTCTAGCATCCAGCTGACTGGAGTGGAATCGACAAGTGAAGCGTCGCACAAGTCATCTGTTCCGTCGATCATCCCATCAGAACCGACGAAGAAGAAACGTCCAAAGCCACGCCGTCTTCCTCCCGTACCACGAAGCGAATCAGCACCAGCCGCGGCGAGCATCTCAACGTCGTCTGGGGCTGTTCTTCTGCGGATACCGACATTACCCCCTAGCGATCCTTCCCGATCTACAAAAGATCCGGGTTCATCTCTCTCCACCTACGACTCAATTGTTCGGCCGCCAGTTCAGTTTTTCGAGACTCAATTTCCCGATATGCTCCCGAGAAAACAAGTCGGCAAGTTTGTGGGACCCGTGGGCGAAGAGGAAGAGGAGGATCCTCTCCTTCTGCAAGCGAACCGCTCATCTTTCACGGAAAAGTGGGAACGCTCGGCTGATACAAGCGATATCTCAAAAGAAACCTCCGTGAAAAGGAAGAGGAACATGACATACACGAGCAGCCCGGAGACAAACCGTGAGTTTGGTCTTCTCCCACCAATACCTACATATATGCGCCTGACTTGTTAGCAGACGACCTTGTCGCGTACGCTCCTTCTAAAGTTGGCCGGGAAGAGGTGCAGCAAACGCGCGGAGATATCATAGTGCTATCGAGTGACCCCGCCGAAGATCAGCTCCCCGTCCCCACAGTCGCAGAACGCGTCAAGATGGGCCAGCGCAGGAACACCACGGAGACAGGCAAGGGTCGGAAGAGAAGCAAGGCTGCTCAGAGCGAATCGGACTCGGGGAGCGAGTATGAACCTGAGGGGAAGGGCAAGAGGCTACCAAAGAACGTGACCAAGAAGGGAAAAGTCTCTAACATCAGCTTGCATTCCAACGACAAAGAGCCGATACATGGCAAGCCAGGCTCTGTCCGCGTGTTCCTGAACAGTGACGACGAGAACGACGCAGAATCGGACGCATATATTCCATGTAAGCAAACCAAGCGTACACCCACAAATGTTTCGAAGAACTCGGATCGGCCTCGAAGCAATCTTGCGGAAGTCGCTATCCCCGTTATGAAGCTCCAAGGCAAGATAAGAACCAGTGGCGAAAAGACTGAGTTTGCGAAGAAGCCCCGGGCAGGCGAGGCTGGTCTCACTTCGCCTGACTTAACTCCGGAGAATAGTGGGGTTGACCATCCACCTTCACCTATTCCACCCTCCGTTCCACCCGCAAAACGTCGAAAGTCGGCACCAGCACAGAGATCGAAGTCCAAAGCAACCGAAAAGAGCAAGAAGTCCACGAGTGCGGAGTTCATCGGTTCGGACGATGAAGATGACGAGGCCGTCATCGAGAAGCCAATATCGAAGCCTGCATCGAAGCGTCGCAAATCTGAACCGGCACTGAAAGCCAAAGCATCGAATACGAAGAGCTTCAAAAGCGCAGAGGTCATCGTCTCTGACGATGATACGGTTTCTGGAGACGATAACTCCAAACCAGCACGTGTGATCATTGCACCGTCCAAGGAGGAAAAGCCACGGTCGGAAACGGAGCCGAAGAAGCCGGTTATACCGCCTAGCACACCATCCAAGGCCAAGGAGGCGCTTATTTCGAAGAGAAAGAGGGAACGAACGAAGCCGACGGCGCATCAGCAGACGAACGAGCAGGAGATCATGTCAGATTCACCCGATGAGGAACAGGAGCCATCAAATGATCTGCTGGATGACGAGCGGGGCAATGCCGATGAGGAGATGGATCAAGATGAAAAAGTCGAACAGCTGAAGCCAATCTGGAAGCCAGTGGTTGAAGCTGTAACATCGGGCAAGTCGGCAACTAAAGCGAGGTCTAAGGTATGTCCATAAGTTGTCTTTCTCATTCCCATCACTTATCTCAAGTTATCAGGAGAACCTCCCTCCTAAGACGGTGCCTGTGACCGGCTCTGTTCCGCCGACCTCCTTGCCCAGACGGGAAGGGACTCTAGCGCATACCATTCCTAACAGTAAGACACGTTCCCTCGTTCCTGGGGAAACAGCTCTGAACTCTGCGAGCAGAGGCTATTTCGCTAAAAAGACGCTCCGGTAATCGTTTCGGCCTATCTAAGTCTCAGGGTGGCAAGATCCGTCATCTCCATCAGAATCGGAAAACCCCACCTCCGCCTCCTCCCCCTGTACTGAGTAAGAAGAAGAAGAAGGTGGAAAGTGACGAAGAAGACGGGGAGGAGGAGGAGGAAGATGCGAAGAAGAAGAGAATGAGGATGTACGATGGTGGGGATTGGGAAGAGGGCATGGATGAAGAACGTGCCGTGGAGCAGTGGTGAACCGCATCGAGCATCATATGTATGTAACCAATGGCACATTATATCAACGATGACATGCACTTTCTATCAGCATCGGTGATTGCGGGAGCCAGCACACCTCCCCGGAAAGGAAATACGGCATATCATCCAATCAACACGTGGGCAACTGATGGAACTTGCGGACCGCAGCAGGCAATCTTCTATCAGACGACGACAGCAGCCCGGCCCAAACACGTGCATGACAGCGTTGCATCCCAACGCCACCTCAGCCCGATTCGAAGCAACAGGCCTACAATCGACAACGCGCAGCCGAGGTGGTTGGACCTTCTGCTCCTGCTTGTTCTTCGCGAAGCCCTTGCCTTCCCCCGCTGGCATGGCAAACAGACGAAGCCGCTTTCCGTGGACAACCAGGAAGAGCAAACCATGCCTCTCATGCAATTTAGATTACAAATCACTGGCGTCAAGTACGAATGCGCGTACGTATATCATGATGAGGGTATGGCGCCTTTATTCGGAACTGTGCTTGACTAAACCTTCACGGAATGAGAGAGCACCTGTCAAACGCAAACCCCCTAGATGAAGAATTCTCCGGTGAAGTTGTCCGCTGAAAACGAATCCAGACAAATATGGCGAGAGCGGAACCATCCCGGCGGGTTCTGATTTGGCGGAAAGAAATGGTGAGAGCATCTTCTCCCCCCTCTCACTGTATAGCTCATTTCCTATATCGTGCCCTAAAGAGCGAATACGGCATCATTCCTGTATGTACACCGCCAGCAGAGCAATAATCAGGAGGTGAAGCTGAGATCTGTACTTGCCCTATGGCTTTTTTCGACACAGTCTCAGCAAATCTACTTATAGGTTACAACCGTATGACCAGAGTGCACTTGGGTGCCTGGAACCGCTCAATGGTTGATAATCCTTCCGATCACGAGAGGAGAAGAGAAGACTGACGATGGTACCATCCAGGGACGCCTTCCCTTCCCAGCACCATTCGTTGAGCATGCGCTGCTTGCAACTTTGATGGGAGCTGCAATTTTTTTTACCGACATGTGGTACGATTGGGGAAACTTCGTCGAGACCGCCTACTGTTGATGACCCTGTGCTGTCACCACCTTCCTGAGGTCTGAGGAATGCCTGAACAAAAGAAGCACGTCTTCCGGCCCTTTTCCGCACCCACTTAACAACATGCTGCGTCTCGCTGCATATTCTTGATCAAGAAATATTATATGAACCTCTTGCTTGCCCTCCATTTTCGATGACTGAGACACCATGTATGTTCCCTTATCTTTGGGATCTCTCGTCCTGCTTGGTATCGCCTTCGCCATCCGTGCCATTGCAGCTATCCGTACTCAACCTTCCCCCCAATTGCCGCCAGGTCCGAAAGGCTTGCCGCTGATCGGAAACCTTCTGCAAGTACCGTCTCGCTTGGTGTTCCTCAAGTTTGTTGAGTGGTCAAAGGAGTATGGTAAGTAATCCATTACATTATGGCAGCGACAGCTGATCGAAGGCCTGCTTATCACAGGCCCACTGGCTTCATACACAGTCCTTGGACAGCCGGTCGTTCTGATAAGCTCTGCGAAAGCGGCAGGGGACATCCTTGATCGTTTGTCTTCAAAGACATCAGATAGGCCACGGCTGATCAAACTTGCATATTTGACCCATAGCATGGAGTTCGCCTTTGCTAATCGAGGTTCTTTGTGAGAACATTGAATACAAGTGATCTGGGATAGATCTAATGTCAAGACTCAGCTGGAGAACACAGAGGAGGGCAGCGCATGAAAGGTGGGCATCGTTGAGTTTTTTTTTTTTCATTGACCAGTCTCGTTAAGATCCATCCTCAGCCTGAATATCCGTGCTGCGCAAAAGTTCCAGCCTATACAGGAAGAAGAGAGTCGCATAATGGTCGAAGATCTCCTGCGACACCCTGACATTGATATTGCGAAGCATATTTACCGGCATTCTTCCTCAATCGCGTGGCGCGTTCTTTACGGTCATGAAGCCATCGACCTTCGAGACGATAAGGCGCAAGTTCCTTCCGAAAACTTCTTTGAGCCATTATTTTCATCCGCAATTCCTGGCGGTTCAATAGTTGACATTTTCCCCTTTCTTCAACCGCTAATCTCCCGGTCAAGGTTCCTTCGTCGGTAGGGCCATTCCTGAGTATTCTTATCAGCATGAAACTAACCAGGTCTCAGACACAGCGAAGCGTGGTATGAAAAGGCGAACACATTCTTCATCAATGCGCACACTCGTCCCCAGGTACCGGTTCATTTGAAACACATGTGCGTTACCAACGTCCTCTTCAATAGGTGGAAGGAATGCCGTCCGTGAGCAATACATTGAAAGAAATGGGAGGTAAGATTGGAATGGATAACGATAGAGATTGCGGCTGGTTGGCGGGAACTTTATAGTAAGCTCAAGAATTTTCGACAGGATGTTGGTAATACATCTTGTCTGCAGTATTGCAGCACAGGACACGGTATGTCACATTGATCTCCTTGTCGTCCTCGAGCTGATGCGTTTCTACACACTAGACTGCCACAGCTTTGAAGTGGTTTATGGTGGCCATGCTTCGATATCCGCAAACAGCCATTGCGGCCAGAGCCCAGATAACGACCATCGTGGAGCTCGCATTCCAGCATTTGAGGATCTCGAACATCTTCCTCAAGTGGAGGCGATTGTGAAGGAAATATTGCGGTGGAGGCCGCCGACGCCCACAGGAGTCGCGCACGTGGCAGAAGAAGTAGGTCTCTTCAGTCATTACGTCTAAATCACTTACCATAGTCGTCAGGATATAATATATAATAACTACCTCATACCGAAAGGCGCAGTCATTATTCCTAATACATGGTAAGCCCGCATGTCAGCAGCTTAGCTGGATCTTGATTCCTTTGTAGGTCTATCTGCCGTGATCCATCGTTATATCGCGACGGTGATGCATTCGACCCATCCCGCTTTTTGGATGAGAAAGGTTGCATAAGAAAGCCCCCTCCTGATTCACACGATGATTACCTGGTATTCGGACACGGAAGACGCATCTGCATCGGAAAGAGCCTCGCAATGAACACGCTGTTGATCGCCGTTGCACAACTTCTCTGGGCGTTCGATTTCCACGGGGTGAAAGGAGAGCAGGGAAATGAAATTGTCCCCGATCCGTCAGCGTTCTGGGACAATGGAGTTACCGTTTGGCCGAAGCCTCATCAGGTCCGATTGGTCCCTCGCTTCCCGGATCTCTTCGAACGTCTTAAATCGGCTGCCACGTAGGTATAACTAGGACTGGGTGCGTTGAGCAGACAATATATAGCGGTGTCTATGGAAAATTGAGCAATCGCGGGATCATAAAAGGCGGTAGCGGCTGCTGATGAGAAGAACACCAGGGTGGAAGGGATGAGAGCTCCAATGGTACAACCTGTCTGGATGTCGGAGCACAGGGGCGGAAGTGAGATATTGATTGTAGGTCTTTTTGGATCGGCTTGGAGGATTTTCAGGCACCTCTGGGGGGCGAGTAAGACATGATCGGCGCATCGAATCCCAAAATCCGACCGAAGGGTTCGCTGCATTTCCCAGCAGCAGCTCTCGCTCAGAGACGGAAGCCGCCAAATGCGGTTAGGGTCTTGCCATGAAACCGTTCGATAACGCGTCCATATATAGGAAAATGACTCTCTCACCTCATTATTCGGTCTGTCTCACTTCTATGCATATGCTCTCTGTCAATCCTAACCTCCTAACTTGACAAAAGATGGGCCGTTTCTCATCCATGTGCCGGTAACCGGAGATCCTGGCCATACAGAAACTCTACCATGATAACCGAAGATGGATGCCAAACATGGTCTAACCTGTTCAGGAGAAGCGAACAAAGCACCGACCATTCGTGAAGAGACCAGACCTTTGATAGCAATTAGTCGTACTGTCTCTCCTGGTTCAACAACTATATGAACACATATCATCCCGCTTGAGTACTCTCTACTAAAGGAGCCAACATGTGTTTTGTCTCCCTGTCGCCAGCCTGTCTTGTCCTCCTCTGTCTTTCCTTCATCATTTGTGCCTATCGTACTCTCCGCACTCAACCGTCGGCCCCTCTCCCACCCGGTCCACAAGGCTTGCCGCTGATTGGGAACCTGCTGCAAGTACCGACTCGCCTGGCGTTCCTCAAGTTTGCTGAATGGTCAAAGGTATACGGTAAGCAATAACTCACCTCCTAGAAATCCAGTGACTCATCGAAGGATTGCTCGTCACAGGACCGCTGACTTCATATACCACCCTCGGTCAGCGGGTCGTTGTCATAAGTTCTGCGAAGGCCGCCGGAGACATTCTTGATCGGTTATCTGCGAAGACATCAGATCGGCCTTGTTTTATCAAGACAGAGCATTTGACTCACAACATGGACTTTGCGACTGTGAATCAAGGTGCTTTGTAAGAGCTTTTTCCATGGGTTCTGATTGAAGTGGCAAAGCTGACGTGATAATACAGTTGGAGAACACAGAGAAGAGCTGCACATGAGAGGTATGGCTTCCTTGCGTGATCCGGCTGTCTTCGAGACTGATTGACATACGCAGCCTAAATGTCCATGCTGCGAAGAGCTTCTTTCCAGTGCAAGAGGAGGAGAGCTGTATGTTAGTTGAAGGCCTCGTGCGACATCCTGAGATTGATATCGCAAGACATCTTTATCGCTATGTCTCTTCGATTGCATGGCGTGTTATATATGGCCACAGTACGATAAAGCTGGAAGTTGATGAACCGGGTGTACCTCCCGATAGCTTCTTTCGTGCCTTTTTTCAAGCGACCATTCCGGGAGGATCAATTGTCGATATCTTTCCATTCCTTCATCCCGTTATCTCGAGGTCCAAATTTCTTCGTCGGTGAGTTCTCCCCATTCCAAAGCGTCACCTCTGGACATCTGGCTTATATGTATCCAGGCAGAGCGATGAATGGTACGCTCGCGCCCGTACCTTCTTCATCAATGCACATACTGCTCCGCAGGTGTGTCGTTTTTCTACGGCGAACTGGTCCATTTATCGCATATTCATCGCATGATCCCATTAGGTGGAGGGGGTGCCGTCCATCAGCGCGAAGCTCAAGGAAACGGGTGAGAAGATTGGCCTGAGCAGTGATGAAGACTGTGGCTGGCTTGGAGGAACACTATAGTGAGATATCCACAATCGTGGTTAGGATTTTTTCTTGACACTCTATTTGAACAGTATCGCCGCACAAGACACCGTAACTGATCCAATTTTCCGTCGTCCCCCTGCTGATCCTCTTGATGGAACAGACTGCGACGGCTCTGAAATGGTTTTTCATAGCGATGCTCTTACATCCCCAAGCCGCTGTGACGGCTCGAAGTCAACTAGATCTAGTTGTCGGGAAGCGATTTCCCACCTTTGGAGACATCGAGCATCTTTCGTACGTACAAGCAATTGTCAAGGAAACCCTCAGATGGAGGCCACCGGGACCGGCGGGTCTTGCACACGTGGCCACCGAAGTGAGTGACCAAACCCCTATCAGCGCACGCTGAACCTTCCCCAAGGATATCGTGTACGACAAATTCCTGATACCAAAAGGCACGATTCTCATTCCTAACGTATGGTGAGCCATCCCACAGGTGATATCATTTACTGTACTAACGAGCGCGGTTGAGGTCCATCTGCCGGGATCCAGCGTTGTATCAGGACGGCGATACTTTCGATCCGTCCCGATTCCTCGACGACCGGGGGAACCTCAAGCCCTCACCTGCGGATTCCCACGACGACTACCTGGTGTTCGGACATGGGAGACGTGTCTGCGTCGGTAAGAACCTTGCGGTCAACATGTTACTGATTGCTGTTGCCCAACTGCTTTGGGCGTTCGATTTTCACGGAGTGGAGGACGAGGAGGGAAAAGAGCCCTTGCCCAATTCGATGGCTTTCTGGGACAGCGGATTGACTGTTTGGCCCGAATCATTTAAGATTAAAGTGGTGCCTCGTTTTCCTGACCTTGCCGAGATTCTCAGTGTACCTGATGAGGAGACGTAGTTGACGAAGGGATTGATGAATTACTACATATCGTCACCCCTTCCTTCACAGACCAGCATAAAATGTCGCAGTCGAAGATTAACCGTTTATAAACCAAAGCGCTAACGAAAGTCAGACCTGCAATATTAATATGAAGAGCGGAAACAAACTGGCACTGGACAGGACCTGCACCTATGTGCTTCATCTCGTAATTCCAATGACTCGGGGGTATTATTTCAGAATGAGGAGGCATTATTCACGCCTCGGGGGTATTAATCGGGTCCGTGATTGTTTAGCTTCTAACCGAGTTAATTCCTCTGATGACCCCAATTCGGAAGTAAAGTCACCAGAATGGCCCTCCGGGCTCAATTGCCCTCATTGACCCCTCCGGCGTGGTGTTACCAATCCATTCACACTTCCTGAATGAAAAAAAGTCATCGAGAAAAACATTTAAGTTAGGGGTCCCCTCTAAAAAGACAATGAAATACACCCAAAAGAGCAAAATAGCAACCAAATTAAAAATAGCAATTACAGTAAGAAAGAAAGCTGACAGCACACATTAAAGAAAACATTTTTTTTCTCTTTTTTTCCTTAACAGTCTGTCAATTTTTTCTTGAAATAATACTTACAGATGGCATGCATGCCCGAAAGGGCTTAAGGTGCCCTTACACCCTCAATATGTACATGGAACAAATGTATTACTAACTAGTAGTAATACATGCATGTAGCAAAAGGGATAGAGAGAAGGGTGGCCTACAGCCACCCACTAGGTGTCATTCCATTGGATGATCATGATTGCCTCTGTGAGGTGATCCTACCTAGAAAGGAAAGGATGGGGTCATATACAGACCCTTACACCTGCCCCTGTCAAAGAGGAAGGGGTATACATACTAACAGGCATGGTCATAACCATTGCCATCACCATAGTCAAGGAGGGTATCATCCTCAATGGCTGTGTCCACATGAGAGGGACAAGCAGCAGGAATGGTATGGTCATCAGACCATTTCAAGCCTTTGGGTTCAAGACCCAACAGTGGGAGGCCCTCTGCAGGAGGGGGAACTATGGCAGACTGGAAGACTTCCATCCATAGGGATTGGCCACATTGGTCTACAAGACTGAGAGCATGGACACCATTCTTGTTGAGAATGTTGTTGCAGTATATGCAACTGAGTTCCACCTTCCTTTGTCTACAACCAAAGTAACCAACCAGGGCATCGGTTTTCAATTCATCAAGCCCACTGGCAATGAACTCTTTGGCAACCCCAATGGGGCTCCAAACATGTATGCTGTCCACATTGAGGGAGACAGCTTTGTGAAAGCAAGTGGTCATAGACCAATGGGAAATGGCAGATTGACTGAACTGATGCTCATTGATGAACTTTTGAATTTGAACTTGGTTTGAAAGAGATTCATTGCAATCTCATAAAAGGCAGCAGCATTGCCCTTTTGCCAGCCTCTAATGTCTGCATGAGGACAGTTATCATGGAGCCAAGTCCACATGTTAAGGTCAGGTATGTAATATCTCCCATCCACAGAGCACCTAATGCTAGGCCCCTTGTTGAGGTGAGGATTCACCTCTTTGCCCTCCTGCTCCACCATCTTCACAAACCAGGACCAGAGGTTACCCATTTGTGGAGTGTGAGCCCAGTGGGCATCAGCAGTCTCCATTAAGACCTGCCAGCAGGGAAGATCTGTGTTTCAGATCATGGTCAACTGCTTGGCCATGACAATTCCCTGCCAGGGATTCATTGTGTTTGCTTGTGGGATGGGATGACCCATCTGAGCCACACGAGTAGCTGCATGCTGTGCAGCCACAACTTCCAAGACTCCCATAGGGGGGAATCACCAGTGCAACACAGTGACAGCAGAAGGACTGTTAGTGTCAAGCTGAGTCAATGCAGAATGAGCAGGAGCTCCAGAGGAGCCAGATGTTGCTGCAGGGGTTGTCCAGGCAAGAGTGAGAGGCAGTCCAGCAGTGCTGGACACAACCAAGCTGTAAGACTTGCTTGGGGTGGGGGCACCAGAAGATCCATTACCATCAATATAGACAGTACTTTGCATGGAGGTGCAGAGGTGGGCTTGTCCACAGCAGGACACTTGCCAAGGGTGATGGCAGAGGGTTGGGGAGGAGCCAGTGCAGGCTCCTCAACAATGGGGTCATCCATAGGGATGTCATAGTTGTCAGGTGTTGATCCAACCCAAGAGGTGTCCAAAATATTGGTCTGATGGGTGGTGTGCAAGAACTCGCTTGGAAGAGGGGGGGGGGAGAGATGGGGAAAGTGGGTATAAATGTGGGAGTCAGCCTGTAGCTGAGCTATTGAAAGTTGGTACACAATAATCAGAGCTTGGTGTCCATCTAGTCAAGTCACAATAAGTCAAGTTGAATCCGCTAAGTCAAGTCAAATCTGCCTATCCAGCAAGGGGATAATCAGATCCATATAAGTCTGTTGGAAAAGGGGCAGAATAAGCTAGATACAGGAGTTTCTGGAAACTACTTATACTAGCTACCATAAACCATACTCTATACTAATCCGATCTCTGGATACCTCTCTAACACAAGTGTTGGCATGCCAAATATTTGGATGGGTTGATCCTGTTGCAGAGGAACCCTGCTGTTGTCATGCCAAATATCCGTAGTGGGTCAAGGCTTGTTGCTGGGGTGCATTGTCTGTGTAGTAAGGGTCTGTAGTGCTGTGCAACAGTCTCTAAGGCCCAAAAATAACTGTGGGAATATTGGCCTGACATGCCCCACCAGAGGTGGGGTTGTTCAGCATCTCATGGGAGGATGCTGGCCACAGTTGCAAAGATGGGCTTGCAGCCCCTGTGGTAGGAGGTGCCTGAGAAGGATCTTTGTGATCTGAGGTTGAATGAAGACAACCACAAATGTAGTTGTATTGGGAGCACCAGTTGTCACAGTCCTGACAGAAATGCTTGGCATCCAATCTGGCCTGCAATGCCAATTGCTGGGCATCAGAGATCATCTTTGTGGCAGTCAAGCAGAGCTGCCTGGTGTCATCCAGAGTGGACAACAATCTTGCATTCTCCTTGAGGGAACACACAAGGTCTTCTTTGCTCTTACAAAGAGCACATTCAAGTTCTTCAACTTGATCGAGATGTTTGTGACAGAGGTGGAACAACTCATTGGAGTGGTCTCCCCAGTCCAGTGTGAGATGCTCACAAGTCTCTTCTGCATTCCAGCAACACATGCAATTGAAAGGCAGTTTGTCAGTGAGCTGCTTGGCAGTATGAAGAGCCAACCTTAAGTTGGTGTGAGGGTTTCCTGCAAGGAGAGCAAAGGGCTTGGAGGCATGGGTGCAAGTGTCACAGTAGAAGAGATCAGTAGATCCCTGGGCATACTTGGGCATTTGGGGCCTTGGGAAGCCTTGTGCATCATGTCCGTAAGATGTGCCACAATCCTCCTTTGGGTGGAGGGGTACCCCATCTGGGACAAGGTAAGGATCTTTGTTGTCATTGACAAACTCTTCTTCATCCTCATCCCTTGGGACAAGGGCTAACTCCGGTAGGTCAGTGGGGTTGCCCCAGCCAACAGAGGAGTCCTCTCTGGACAAAGTACCCCAGCCAATGAGCAGGGTGCCAGAAGGTTTGCCCCATCTGGTGTTTGAGGATGGGGGTTTGTTCAACAGAACAACAGCAGTAAGATCTGTGCTGTTCAAGGGAATGGCACCTCTAGGTGTGGGGTTGTCCAAGAGAACAACCAGGGCAGTTGGGTGTCATCCATTGGGATAACTACAGGAGGGGGCACTGAAGCACTAGATGGATTATTGTCCATATGGATGACGCTGGAGGAAGGTGCAAGAGCACCTCCCTGGATGGACTTGGTGGTCTGCAATGAGAGTGTAGGCATGGGATCTACGCCAGCCAGTATCACTGCCATAGGGAGCAAAGGAGGGATGGGGGCTGCCAGGGAGACAGCCATGGGTGAGATGGTCCTCAGAGACAGTGGGGGAAGCAAGACAATGTCTTCACAGACTTCCACCTCAGCCAAGGCAGTTGCACAAGACAGTGCAGGGGCAGGCGAAACACCAGACATGTGCTTGAAGAGCATGATGGAGGGCAAGAAGGCAAGATCAAACATGATATACTGTTCATGGGAGGGGGGAAGGTGGTGGTAAGAAGAGAAGAGAGGTGGTCTCTTCTTTGGCCTTTGTGTTGGCCAAAAAATTGCAGAATTGCTTCTGCTTATGGTCTGCCACTGCAGTTGCAGGGATAGAAGGCCAAAGGCCTTCCATTGTTAGTCATGTGGGCTAACAATGACATTATCCCTGAGGATTCCTTTTTGGGAGATCCTCTGGAGTCTTCACACCCTGAAGCTCCAAATACTCATCCAATTGGGTGAGTCAGTCTGCCTTACTGGCAGACTCCCACAATTGGTCCCAGTCAGACCAAATAAAGTGGAATTGCAACTTTCATTGCCTCCAACAATGATCATTGATCAACTTGATGATCTGTTTGCCATCCAGTGCATTACCCTAAATGGTATCCAGATCTCTTCCTGGGAAGAGTATGTTGTCACCATGGACATAAGGCCTTAGTAGGCTTGTATAAAACATCAGGTGTATCCCATGTTTCTTCATGCTCTCTGAGAGAGCTAACAGACAATTGTCTGTATCCATGACCTTTTCAATACAGAAAGGTACAATATACCTTGGCAGTAGTTTTACTGCCCAGTTCTTTGGAACCACTGAACAACCCCACCTCCAGTGGGGTGTGTCAAGCCAGTATTCCCACAGTTATTTTCAGGCCTTAGAGACCATTGCACAGCACTATGGATTGTTGTGATGCAGGACAACACACCCCAGTGACAAGTCTCAACCCCCCTGGATATTTGGCATGGCAACTACTATGATTTCCCAGGCAACAGGACCCCTCAGATATTTGGCATGATGACTGCAGGTTTCCCCTGCAACAGGATTGGCCCATCCGGATATTTGGCATGCCAACATCTGCCTTGGAGAGGTATCTGGAGACTGGTTTAGTATAGAGTGCAGTTTAGATTAGCTAGTATAAGTAGTTTCCAGAAACTCCTGTATCTAGCTTATTCTGCCCCTTATCTGTTAGCATTATATGGATCCAATTATTGGTATACTGGCAGACTTGACTTGACTTAGTGGATTTTGACCTGACTTATTGTGACTGGACTGGATGGACACTGAGCTCCAATTATTGTGTACCAACTTTTGATAGTTCAGCTACAGGCTGACTCCAGCATTCCTACTGACTTTCCCCATATCTCCCCTCTTTCCCTAGCAAGTTCTTGCACACCACCCATTGGACTGATATTTTGGACACCTTTTGGGTTGGATCACATTGGAGCCCAACACAAGGCAGCTTTTCACAAATAAGAGCTGCTGAGGCGAGAACCTCTCCTCCTCTGATTTCTGATACTGGCTTCCTGTACTCTGGTACCCACCTCTCCTATAAACCAAGAAAATGAGCTTAGGGATGAATGGCAAGCCCAATGTACCATGCTCTGAGAAACACCCACAATCTTGGATGACACAGAGGTATCATTGACCCCTTCCACCAGGATTACCTCTGATATAGTGGACACAGTCTGATGACTCCTCATGGTGAGTAAACAAACAATGCATATGGGCAGGGTGTCTCCTTCACCCCCCTGCTTTTCCCCCACACCCTTCAGTGTCACCCATCATTTTGTGGCCCTGGAAAAACTATTTGGCTTGTGTGAACCTGTTGTCACTGGTGGAGGAGACAAGATTGACTGGGCCTGCTTTTACACTGACGATGACACCTACAAATTATGGGCACAGATCCACAATGGGATGGACAATGCAAATAAGAACTTGTATGAGGATTTCAAGACCAAAATACTGAAGTACTATCCTGGTGCAGTGAATAACAAACACTGGTATGCAACTTGGGACCTTGACAACCTTGTTCACAAATGGCAATGTTGCATTAAGACCAAGGGTGAATTCACTGAATTCTACCAGGACTTCTACTCCATTTCCACATGGCTCATCAAGCACAACTGGATTTCTGTCCTCAACCAGCAAAAGGCCCTCCTCTGTGTACTCAAATTCCTGCCCACTGAAAGCTGCATTTGGGACAAGATGCTGAACAGGCTTGAACAGAAATACAACAGGGCTGTGGACAAACCATGGACAATGGCTGAATTAAAGGAGACAGTGGAATGGGCACTGGGCAATACTATGACAAAGGTTTGAACATCGACCCCCAATTATTCCCAGGATGCAATGCCAGCACTGACATTGGAAGATGTCAAAATGGAGAGCAACCCACAGGTTGCTGATATTACCAGATGCATGGCTAACCTGGAAGGAATGGTTTCCCATATCTACATGCTCATGAACCAG
>NW_024467209.1:841157-842059 GCF_000292625.1 Dacryopinax primogenitus | reverse complement strand
TTATTCTGCCCCTTATCTGTTAGCATTATATGGATCCAATTATTGGTATACTGGCAGACTGGACTTGACTTAGCAGATTTTTGACTTGACTTATTGTGACTGGACTAGACGGACACCAAGCTCCAATTATTGTATACCAACTTTTGATAGCTCAGCTACAGGCTGACTCTGGTATTCCTACTGACTTTCCCCATCTCTCCCCTCTTTCCCTAGCAAGTTCTCACTCACCACCCATCAGACTGATATTTCGGACACCTTTTGGGTTGGATCAGCAATAGAGACAAGCTAAGGCAGAAGATCCTTCCCAAAGTGCTGGGAATAGCAAGCCAATATGGTGGGAGCAGAGATGAAAGAGCTCCCCCTGCATGGTCGCTACTTGGGTAATGATGTCAAGTTGGCATTGGGTAGGCAGCTTGCTGAATTTGTGGTCAAGGTGCAGTCCAGGTATGTATTCCATGAGGATCCATGGATGACCCAGTTCATTGTTGGTTGATAAGGACCAAAGATAGATCTCCAGAATACAAATGCTTGTTTTTTCTGGAATGGGCATCAGCATATGGCAGATCAAAGATGTCGGTTGAACTACATACCTCTTATCATACCCATGGTCATAATCTCAGACTCAGTTTTGAGAGAGACTCCAGGCACAGGTTTAAGCACCTTGGCAATCACAACTTGCTTCCAATCACTGGATTTCACGGTATATTTGACAATGACACCAAATGAGCCATCACCAACCAAATTGTGAGTCAGTGCAGTGGGAATTGATGCATCTGCTTTTTTCCAAGTCATTGACCATTGAAGAACAATGTTGTCCAGATACTGCAAGGGAATGTCAAGCACTGCATATGCCTGCTGGGTGCTGGTGATTGGCAATTCATGTTGATCGCACATGTTTGTTG
>NW_024467209.1:837759-841137 GCF_000292625.1 Dacryopinax primogenitus | reverse complement strand
AGACTCTTGGCACTCTTAGGTGAGCAGACTTAGTCAGCCTGTGTTGCCCTAACACAACCTGCCATGCAGAACCAACTGGCCACCCAGCAGACCTCTTATGGACAACCCTCCTGAAATACCTATGGCAACAACACACGAGCTACTGGCACAAATCAGGTTCCTGTGCCAGCAGAGAACTACCCAAATCAAAATGGATACAGCCCCCGGAATGCTGAATGCCTGCTCTGCCACTTTGACAGTGTATCTACTGGTTGCACAGACAAGATTGCAACATGCCCAGGAGCCCAGAAATACTTGGAAGAAGGTCTTATTGAGAAAGACAGTCCATATCATGTCCTTGCTGGTGGCCAATTTATCCCACATCATTGGCCTGGTTGGGATCTCAAGGAAAAAGTTGATGGCTACTACAAGGACCACCCAGAACACCAGCCAAAATCACAGCCTACCCCTCTCATTGTCTTTCACAATGTGATCATCAAAGACACTGGCTCAAACTCTGAATTAGAGGTTATGGTGGATCATTTGGTGCTGCACATTCTCACTGAAAATCAAGGTGCTCATGGCTGAGGCAGAACGACTCAAGAAACAGCACACAGCATCCATGGGAAAATTGGTCAAGGTCTCGGAAGTCTACACACCAGCTGCTAGAAAAGAGAAATCAGATGCATGTGTGCATCATAGTACTGCACACTTTGCCAGCATATGGGTTGTTGAACTGGAAAAATTGGATGCCATGCCAGACTCACTGAAGCCCCATACCAAATGTGCTGAATATGTGGAGGACAAAACAGTTTTGTGGGCTCTTGCAGTCACTCTTGCCGAAACTCTGGTCCAAGTTCCCAG
Source organism: Dacryopinax primogenitus (assembly GCF_000292625.1). NCBI lineage: Eukaryota > Fungi > Basidiomycota > Dacrymycetes > Dacrymycetales > Dacrymycetaceae > Dacryopinax > Dacryopinax primogenitus. Next base: position 840,294 of record NW_024467209.1, on the reverse strand, counting down.
CAAGGTCCTGGCATCAGCATGTCCACTGTTCAGCAAGGTCCTCAAGGAAGCATATGGCAAGAAACCAGCTATTCCAGATGTGATTCAGGTAACCAAGGTACAAGATGGCGAGGCTCCAATATACCAGATCGAAGGCATTTCAGAAGATGTGGATGGGTTATTGGTTGGCAAAGACATGGTCCCCCTCTGGCAGATCAACTGCTTAATTGGTGAATATGACACCCCTGTTCCTTGCATTCTCAATGGCAGCTCTGGCATAGTCGGTATCAGTGAGCAGTGCTGCAAACAAATCAGACTTGCATACACCCCAATAAAAGGCCAGTGCATGGAGTCCATGAACAGATTGGTTGACCAACTGCTTGGCCACATTCCGAATTTATGTGTTGGTGTCTCCAGCCTCAACTTCTACATCCAGGCTTTTGTGCTCCCCAACCTGCCTTTCCACCTGCTCCTTGGTCACCCCTTCCATGTCCTTGCCTCTTGCATCAACCAGGATTATACGGATGGCAAGCAGAAGATCCAGATCACCTGTCCAAATTCCCAGCAGACAATACACCTATGGACCCAATCACACTGAATGGGAAGAAAATGTGTGGTCCAGGATTTTTAATTTGGGACCATCTTCACTGGCAACCAGAAGATGGCATGGAAACCTCGATTAATCGGCACTCAATCTTGAATAACGGCTGTCAGATAGACACACTGGACTCAGATACCATACCCTGCGATACCCATCCTGTATATGCAGCCCGAAAATACAAACCTGCAGACAGACACATGAAGCCTGTCTCAACAACAACACTGGAAAGTGTAAAAATACAGAGACACTTTCCCTCCAACCCTCTTGCTATGCTTCCCCCACTCCCTGATACCCCACTGACCTTTATTCCCAGAAAATGGCTTACCCTGGAATGATTTGAAGAACTGCAAATAAACAAATACAGATTCCTTTGGCCCAAAGAAGAAAAACTTGTGGCTTGGGTTCTTCATACCCACAAAAAAGTGTTTGCTTGGAATGAGCAAGAGATGGGTTTATTTCAAAGTGATTATTTTGACCCAGTCTGAATTCTGATGATCAAACATATACCCTGGCAACAGAAGAATATTCTGGTGCCCCCCACTTTACTGCCAAAGGTCTTGAAGGCCTTGCAGGACAAGCTAAATGTGGGGATTCACAAACCCTCCCAGTCCTCCTACCATTCCCATTGGTTTTGCATCCTGAAGAAAGACAGATCCCTGCACCCAGATTTGGATCTGCAACTGCTCAATGGCATAACAATTCAGGACTCAGCCCTTCCTCTGCTTTCATAACCGCTAGTTGAATCATATGGCAGCCATTCCATGTATACACATTTTGACTTCTTTTGCAGCTTTGAACAACACCTCCTGCATCTGGAAAGCTGGGATCTCACCACCTTCCAGTCACTCAAAGGTTCCTTTCACAGCACCCAAGATCAGATGGGTGGAACAAATTGTGTCCAGATCATGCATGAGGATGTCACCTTCCTCCTTCACAACAAAATCCTCAAATATACCATCCCCTTCATTGACAATGTTCCCATCTGCAGCCCACCAACATGATATGAACTCCCTGATGGTGATTTCAAATGGCACTCCCAAAATAAGGGCATTCATTGTTTTCTGTGGGAGCACATGGAAACTGTAATTTGGATCCTGACCTGCATCAAACATTCTGGCAGAACATTCAGTGGTCCAAAAATGGTTATAGCAGCTCCTGAAGTTGTCATCCTTGGACAATGATGTACCTACATGGGCTAACAGCCTGAGCCTTCTAAGGTTGTGAAAATATGGGACTGGCAGCTTGTTAGGGCAACACAGGCTAACTAAGTCTGCTCACCTAAGAGTGCCAAAAGTCTAAGCAGGCAACAAGGAAGTGGAGTAGACCTAATGACTAAGACCTATCTACAGTATAGGTACCTGTGGATGATCCTAAGAGACCAAGTCTGAAGAGACAGTCCCCAGGCAGAGTAGGCCTTATATTTATACCTCTGTGGTGGAACCTGCTAGAACATCTTGCTTACTCAGCCTAGTCAGGTGGTCAGGTCATATGACCAAGGATGAGGTCATATGAGGTCATGCACAGCCATGCACAGCAGGTCACCTGACCATCCAATCCTTCCAGCAGGTTCCAGCACATGCCAAGGTATACCAGCTACTTCCATGTCATAAAGGCTTAGTCATGTCTCTTGACCAAGCAATGAGCTGGTGCCCTGACATTGGGCAACATGATCCAACAATAGTTGATGATCAAATAACCAAACAGGTGATGAGCAAATTGGAGAGTAGTGAGTTGTATGTCAATCAATGCCTTGACATTTGTTCACAAATGGAGGGATTGACAGGGGTGTTATAGAGTGAGTGGGGATCAGCAGCCAACAGGCACAATCATGTGTGTGTTGTGTGCACATTTGGAATGATTAAAGCTTCATGTTTAGAACCTAATGACCTTGGACCATGGGGTTCCTAAGAGATAAGGTTTAAAGAGCTACAGGGGCTATACCTAGGGTTCTATAT
>NW_024467209.1:832650-836147 GCF_000292625.1 Dacryopinax primogenitus | reverse complement strand
GGTGGAACCTGCTAGAACATCTTGCTTACTCAGCCTAGTCAGGTGATCAGGTCATATGACCAAGGATGAGGTCATATGAGGTCATGCACAGCCATGCACAGCAGGTCACCTGACCATCCAATCCTTCCAGCAGGTTCCAGCACATGCCAAGGTATACCAGCTACTTCCATGTCATAAAGGCTTAGTCATGTCTCTTGACCAACCAATGAGCTGGTGCCCTGACAGCTCTCCAGCTCCCATCTGTGCTCCTCAAGGCACATGAGGACAGCCTGCAAGAGGTGTGTCAGAAGCATGAGAAGCAGAGGCCACAAGAGCCCATTGCTGATCAGGAGCAACTGTCATCTCTGCCTTGCCCACAAGTCCACACTGACGCCACCCAGAATTATCTCAAGCTTGCAACAGTCCTCAAGATCTACATGAGAAGAGAGATAACAGAATGAGACATCAAACACACCTCCAGATTATACTTGGACTTTTTTGAGGAGTTTATTAAAGTGAGATTTCATATTGTCTGACACAAACACATTACCAATGCAGCAGATCTATGGCACCTCCAATGTAATGCTGATGTTTCACTGGGTTACTCACATGCTGGCCCAAATTCATCAGTTTGGCCCAGTCCATGGATTCTGGACATTCTTGTTTGAGTGGTTAAACAAGGTTCTGAAGTTGACTAATACAAGTGGTCACAAGGGTGGGCTATTGGAGGTTACCTTTGCCTGAGAGTTCAAAAGAGAGATCAGCTTGACTTGTATGGTAAGCTAGGATGCTCACTTGGTGTTGATGATCACTTACTCTTTCATAGTGCTCAGTACTGGCCAACCAACATAATGACCCACTTGCTTGCTTCTTTGCCTCTCATCTGCAGAAGCATGCCCACAACATAGCATGGGTTGGTACTTTCTCAGTGCTCACTGCAGAAGCACAACACCAGGCTGCAATGCAGCGGGAAGAATGACCCACTGGACTCTGTGTGCCCCATGGGTCCAGCAAGGTGGAATTTCTGGACAACCATCTTCAGACATCTCTCATTGACTGGTATTCTTGGCATCATCCCAATATCAAACTTTGTTATAGCCCTGATGCAACTGCACCATGGGGCAGCATCTTCCTTGCCAACAGGGTGATGTTCTTCAATCAAATTCTTCATCAAGGTAAGCATATTGTCACTGTGTGCCATGACAAGCACAGCAAGTTGGACTGCCTCATCCTCCATTGAGTATCAGTGGGTCTGCAGTGGGTTGGCAAGCTGATGGCTGTCTTCTTGCATCACCAGGGAGGTGTTGAACAACCTCATACCTTTGCAGAAGTTGCGTGGCTGGTTCCTTTGCTAGAGACCCCCAAACATGTGAACATTTATTGCAACTAGTAAGTCTTCTTGGTGTCCAACACAAACACATCACTGATGTACTCTCAGTCCCAAGCTGGAGGTCAACTTCTGGGAGTATGGCAAGTATGTGGGAACCAGGGATTGGGAACCACATCCCCTCATTCTAGTGGAGGACATTGGGGGAACCATAGCACGCTGTGTGATGAGTATCAGGGAGACAAAGATTTGGGTCACAACAGGAATGAGCAAGGTAAGCATGTATGCAAAGTCCATTTGACTGGTTCTGACCTAGTCTGGCTACAGGATGGACAGTCATTATAGTTAGGAACAAGTGAGTACTACTGCTGTCTTAGAAGATATGAATGCTAATGATGAGTACGCCACACAGTAGAGCTTTGTACCAGTAATGGTGTATGATACTTTGTGAGTCCACCCCATTCCTGGCTGCCCACAGTACTGATCTTTGTCATCTGATTCCATCACATCATAGGTTCAATCGATGGCCTTATAAGCTGCATGATGCCCAGTGAGAGTCCAGCAGGCAGCCCTGGGTGGTGAATGCAATCTGGGCACCTGGGTAAGTCTGTTTGAAGCCAGTTGCTATCAAGCATGGAGTTGAATGGCTTGACCTTCAGCATGAGGGAGGAGGTGTGGCCCAGGTTGATGTGCTTGCCAGCTCTGCAGCCAGGCTTTCCATTGACTGCAACCTTCCTCATGTACCTAGTGTGGACACTCTGGTACCACTCCCATACCTGCAGCACTTGGTAAGTTCTTGGGTTGATGAAGATAGGAGCATGCTGACTGACTTCAATATGCATCCACTCTGGGTGCTTAAGCTCCAGTGCAGCAAAGGGTAACTCATCCCTCTCCTTGATGGTCAACTTGCCAGTACTGTACAACCTTTCTCACCATTCCAGGTTCTTAGTTCCCTCCTCATCTTTGTCACAGGACCACTCTTCACCCACCCAGTCATCATAAACAAGTGTGGCTGGAAGAGCAATGTGGTCAAGATTGTGCTTGATACAGAAGTCAGTGATGGCACCACACATCTGGGTCATGTGCTATGAGAAGAGTAAGTACCTTGTTTGTCCAGCCAGGACACACCACTGATGATGGGCTCACACTGTTCTGTGTTTCTCCATGTGCTGACCAAGCTTTTCTTCTTCCTCTGCTCCCTCCCACCATCCTTCTCTGCATTGTGCTGATTCAAGAAGACCTGCTTCAAGTGGGGCCAAGTGGCATGCGCAAGCTCCATTAGCACAGCTGACATGACCCACTTTTCTTGGTACTGTTTGGGCACATTACCAGGGTGATCCTGTGAGTGGTGAGTGATGTGTTGGCATGTCAGATGGAATCTTGATATCTCACCCTCTCCTGCTCCAGAACCAACATAGCCGCATGTATTTGAAGCAACCAGTTGGGGGCAGTGTTGATGTCCTGACTGAAGTCAGGCCAGAGGAGGGTTTGGTCATCAGGCTTGTGGCCAATGCTGAGGCAGGGCATCTGGTTGCCCACTTTGTATTTCATGCAGGTGTACAGCTGCATATGCACCTGTGACTGGAACTCTGATGAATGTTCATCATGGCCCTTGTTGTGATATTAATGTGCCTGCAGATATGGCTTGAATGAAATCTCTTCAAGATCAAGGTCCTTCTGCTTCATCTTTGCTGGATTATTTGCACTGGGGCCACAGTCTGCAGGGGACACCAACTCAACAGACAATGGGAGCTTCATCCTCCTCTTCACTCTTTTCCCCTAGGGATGCTGAGTAGAGGCTGTCAGGGCACCAGCTCATTGGTTGGTCAAGAGACATGACTAAGCCTTTATGACATGGAAGTAGCTGGTATACCTTGGCATGTGCTGGAACCTGCTGGAAGGATTGGATGGTCAGGTGACCTGCTGTGCATGGCTGTGCATGACCTCATATGACCTCATCCTTGGTCATATGACCTGATCACCTGACTAGGCTGAGTAAGCAAGATGTTCTAGCAGGTTCCACCACAGAGGTATAAATATAAGGCCTACTCTGCCTGGGACTGTCTCTTCAGACTTGGTCTCTTAGGATCATCCACAGGTACCTATACTGTAGATAGGTCTTAGTCATCAGGTCTACTCCACTTCCTTGTTGCCTGCTTAGACTCTTGGCACTCTTAGGTGAGCAGACTTA
>NW_024467209.1:821063-827298 GCF_000292625.1 Dacryopinax primogenitus | reverse complement strand
GAAGGTGGCAGATGCAAAGTGCCAAATCTGGGTGAAGGATAAGAGCCTTGTGGGGTTCTGTCAGGGCACCAGCTCATTGCTTGGTCAAGAGACATGACTAAGCCTTTATGACATGGAAGTAGCTGGTATACCTTGGCATGTGCTGGAACCTGCTGGAAGGATTGGATGGTCAGGTGACCTGCTGTGCATGGCTGTGCATGACCTCATATGACCTCATCCTTGGTCATATGACCTGATCACCTGACTAGGCTGAGTAAGCAAGATGTTCTAGCAGGTTCCACCACAGAGGTATAAATATAAGGCCTACTCTGCCTGGGGACTGTCTCTTCAGACTGGGTTGCTTAGGATCACCCACAGGTACCTATACTGTAGATAGGTCTTAGTCATCAGGTCTATTCCACTTCCTTGTTGCCTGCTTAGACTCTTGGCACTCTTAGGTGAGCAGACTTAGTCAGCCTGTGTTGCCCTAACAGGGAGACACTGCCATCAGGCTGGGAGGGAGGTTCTGATGGGCTTTTGAGGGTTGGGGTGCACAGTAGGGGGAGCTGTAACCCATTGGAGTGGGACAAGGCAGGTTCAGCTACTCTGTAGCAGTAGGTGAGATGTGGGTGTGGGAGGTTTGACTTGACTCACCACCAACACATCTGATGTGTTGGTGTCAGTTGGCATCAACTCATGTGAGTCCCATCTCAGGTGAGCATGCCAATCTTGCACTTGGCATCTGGCTCATCCACTGGAGCAGATGTTGTCTCTCAATAGACCTCTGAGGCTCAGGCAGGGCCTCAATGGCCTGGATGAAGTTGATTGAGGGGGAGCCAGACTGCAAAGACGTAGCAAGGGAGCTGTAAGGGAGAGTGGTGAGACAAGCAGGGAGCACAAGAGGGTTTTTATGATGGGGTGTGGATGGCTTTGGGGACAAGAAAATGCTGGGGATGATCCAGAAGGGATGCTAAGACAGGATTGGGGACAAGAAGCTATAACAATTGGCCACCTCAATGTGTAAGATTGTTCTTAATATCAATTTATGTAGGCCACAAATATATAATTTGCAGTATCCATTGCCAGAAGCCCCTGATGGGACATCTGTCCACAGCTACCATGTGAACATGATATATTACCCACTATTGGCTATCCTGGGGAGGTTAGCAAAGGAGGGCTACAAAAAAACATAGGACAGGACTTTAAACTCAGTAGGAAATATACTATCAGAGGTGTAGGATAGGTCATCTGGCTCACCCATCCTAGGCCTTGGTCAGGTGATTATAAATATCCTGCAAGACCCTAGGCCATCTAGGGCTGACACATGGTGTATGTTTCCTCCATTTGTATCTGCGGAGGCTGATATCTCTCCTTGCTTCGGAGACAAATGTGCACAGCTTTTGTCAACTCTATTTTGAGGGCATGTACCAGTGTCAGACCATTTGCGAAGGACATCTAAGTCCTCGAACCCACCATAGTTTGTTTCCGCTTTACATCAGTTGGGTTGGCTTATAGGAACAACAAGCACCAACCCTTTCGTCTCCTCGGTTGGTGCACCAACAAAGCTCGAGAAGGAAAAGACCGAGTAGACCGAGTTGGAGCATAGGGGTAACACGGGGAAAGCTCTGCAAGGTCGGGCTGAAAGTACTGAAATATGGTTTTTGGAACGTTGTTTGCGAGGAGGGAGGCTACTATTACGTCGGATCATCGGCGAGAGGAATGCTAAGATACAAAGCATACTTGAGATGTGATGTGCATCGTTAATGACTAGGGGTATCAGATTATGTATCGTGATTTCCCCACTCCATTACCGCGTGGTCGGCCGCCTCCTGTAACTGCCTAGTTTTCTCAGACATCCGATGTGTTTTGTAACCCCCTTTTTCATGAGCCTTGAGGGATTCCGCATGATTGTTTTCGGCGACTGTCTTGAGGCTAAGCAACGTGTCCTCGGATCGTTTGTAAGTCTCAACCACTTGGCTTTCCTCAGAAGGCATCTTTTTTCCCATATAACGCATTTTCCTGTCGAAGATTGCGTTCCTGTACTGTCCAGCCATGGTGGCGTGTATCACTGCTTTTCTGTGGTAGATTTCTGATGCCAAGAGATGATTTCCCTCAGACGTGTGTGTCTGGGCTAGTTGTGCGAGAACATTGTGAAAAATGTTATCGTGTGGTATTCCACACGTGACGTGAGACGGTAGTGCTGGTGCTAGTGGTAGTGGTTGTACTGGTGGTAGTGGTTGTACTGGTGGTTCTGTTTGCGATTTCTTTCCAAACATTCGCCGGGCACTGTATCAGTTGTGAGATCACCGTCCATCCTCTATTTCAGGGATGAGAACGCACAAGTGACCGATCGCAATCGCAGCCCCTTTTATAGACTTCTTCGCAGACGGGGGAGAGGCAGGAGCACCACCTGCGCTCAGATTGAGTTTGGAAGGATGTCCTCCTGTGTGAGTTCCAGTGAGCTGTTGATGTTGTAGTGGACCCGGGTTGGGTGCGCGCCTTTGCCTAGATCGGACTCATTGAGTACGATACAACAGGATCGGTCAAATGTCTACGCACAGTGCGGCACTTTCCCCTGCATCCAGTTGATATCCCCCAACGTCCAGAGATGGAACAGGAGCCGCCAACGATAGAAGAGCGGCGAAAAGAAATGACAACAATGCTGTCTTGATCAGCATCATGGGGTGAAAGAACGGGCGAGGTAAGAGGTGACCAGCACGTGAGAATGGTGAAGAGCGACGAGGAATTATGAACGAAGAGAGGCGAGACCAGCTGCAGGGAGGATGTTCACCCATTGGCACCCATTTTTGAACGCAAAACCAGCGAGGCGCAGAAGAGTTGATCGGTGTTGAATTGAGTTCTTCAGCACAGAGGAATTGCGGTGATGCCCGTGGCATTCATTTTCTACCAGTTGAGGCTATGTTCATGTAAGGGGTGATTCTTGTAATGAAATACTACCGGTGTTGGTTGTTCATCCAGTGCCCTCACCGATTTCACTAGTCAAGGGCGCTCGGCCACAGCAGTCGAATGTTTCGTACATAGGTGTCGAACCGCATAGGGTTTAACTTGTGTTGAGATGACGTATTCGCAAGCTAGCACAGGTTTGCTTCCGCGTTTGATCTCAGCTTAGCGCCCCGATGGGGATTACCGGATGATCTTCGGCTCCAACATTTCATCATGGTCTCGGACGGCTGAACTCTGACCAAACGGATTTATCAACTATGTCTCCTCATCATGTACACCGAGAAGCTTTGCAATGGCTAGGAATCCGAGGGATCGCTTTAATCTTGAATGATTCGGGCCAAACAGTCAATCCGCTGTCCCAGAACGCCGAACAGTAGATCGAGAGGGAGAGACATTCTCCAACTTTTCTACTACCCAGACTACGGTGCACTCTGTCGCAACAGGAACGAGCGAGATCGTTATTGCCTCGGACAAGGCGCGCCTCTCCTCTTCCTCTCCGTTCGTTCGACACTTCTCTGCAGCTCGACCCCGCGCACCCCTCCGCAGCGACTAGCGCGACCCGCACCGCAAAGCACGCAAATCGAGCATCTCTTTTGTTCCGCTTCCCTCGCCAGAATGTTCCCGGCGAACTCCTTCACCCTCGGCCTTGCTGCCCGGTCCCAGATCCTCCGTTCCCAAGATTCTGGCGTGGCACCACGTCCTAACCCGCGACCAGCAAAGGTAGTACATGTTTATAAGGGGGGGTCAGGACTGGAGTGCTGCGAAGAGGGAACAGGGTGTGGACCTTGGATAGCTGGGGAAGAAGTTGTCAATGAGATGGAGGGAGGGGAAGAAGACTACTGGTGCGCAAGGTGGCAAGCAGATGAGTATTGAGGAAGCGAGGGAGAGGAGAGGGAGAGGGAGAGGGAGAGGGAGAGGGCGGCGTGGGCTCTGGGAGTGTCGGGCGTAGCTTGAGACGGAACAGGAGGAGAGGAAAGCGGTGGAGTTGGAGAAAGAGGTCCAGGAAGCGGAGGATCCCACGGCGCTTGCGAAGCCCATGCCTGAGTCGCCGCCTCCTGAACTGGAGGAGGACGAAGCAGAAGCAGAAGCAGAAGCAGAAGCAGAAGGGGAGGAGAAGGGCGAGGCGGAGGGAGAAGTTGAACCTGGCCAGAGGAAGGAAAAGAAGATGAAGAAGCCGCCGTCCAACTGGAACCGGCCAAATTAGAGCCCGAGCCTTCTCATCATGCGCCTACCGACACCGACACCGACACCGACACCGACGCTGCAGTACCAACAGCCGCATAGGCAAACGCCGCAGTCGGTCCCCCCCCCCTCCCCGGTGGAATTGCCCACGTCCAGCGCGAGATGTTGGGGTTCGTGTTCGCAGATGCGGATGGGGAGAAGAAGGAGTAGGAGTAGACGGAGTGGAAGCGTACGCGTGAGAGTGGGAGTGAGAGTGAGAGTGAGAGTGAGAGTGGGGATGGGGATGGGATGGGGAGCGCAGGAGGTGAAGGGGGATTCGGGAACTGCCAAGCCTACGGAGGTGTTTATCCGGAGGACGAGGGGACTCGCTCATCGGCCAAAGGCGTCCCGCCTCGAAAGGGGTCCAAAACAGAGCTTGATGAGGGCGGGTACCTTTGAGAAACCAGCTTCCGTCCGACTGCCGGTCTTCAGCCTTATAAAGCTCATTTCTTCCACTTGGACTGACCTCTTCAGCTTAATAGTTTCTTTAGATGTCTGAGAATCTTTAAAGTTAAACGGTTTCCCGGATGTACGTGTTTATTAAGTATTGAACAACCCGGCCTAATCGATCAATTGATTATGATCTTCCCAAGTCAAGCACGTTGAAAAGATCTGAGAGGTCAGGAAAGCGAGACACCAATCTCATTTGGAACGATGCGGGCCAAATAGTCACTCCATTGTCCCAGAAAGCCATTGGATCGGACAAATTGTCCTTTCCCTGTTGATCCTCTACCCCATGGAAGTCGAACGCCCAAAGCAGCTGCGCAGCTGCGATCAACACTGTGTTGATCGCGAGGCTCTTACCTACGCAGATACGTCTTCCGTGTCCGAACGCGAGATAATCGTCGTGCGAATCTGGTGGAGAAGCTTTAATGTTCCCCTTGTCATCCAGGAACCGGGATGGGTCAAACGCGTCGCCGTCATGATACAAGGAAGGATCACGGCAGATAGACCTGGAAGTCATTGAGAACAAAGGCATCCGACATTTTAATCCAGCATCCGCACCATTCATTGGGAATGAGAATTGTGCCCTTCGGAATTGTGTACTTATCGTAAATGATATCCTGTCAACAGTGATCAGGCAAAGACTAATGAGAAGTAGTCCAGAATGATAATCATGGGAGAGGAATAAAGCAGTGGAAGCAAATGCCTCATGGCCAACCCCCTATCTTATTTGACAAACTCAGGCTTTGCTCTTCTGCCATCTCTCTCTCATACCACCATCAGCTACCAACATCTCTACTGTTATCAACTCTGATGCCATTTCAATCCCTGCCTCCATCGCCTCTACTATGCAACACTCTGCCAGCTTCCCTTTTGGCAGCATGAATGACTTCTTGGGTGATGTCAAGCAGACTGTGGGTGTTTGGTGCTCTGCACTGAACAATGCTTCCCGTGGCAGCATGTTGGACAGCAATGCACCCAAACTCTCCAAGAATGAGAAGAAGGAAGATGGTGCAAACCATGAGGATGACAAGAAGAAAACAAAGGTGATGAAAGGCAAGGAGAAGGGCAAGATTTGTCTGGAGGTTGTAGAGTGGGAGAGACAGGGTGAAGGCAGTGGTGATCCCAACAGCACAGGAGTTGTCCTCACTCCTGGCAAGTTGGTGCTGTTCAAGAAGATCCTGGATTTGGCAGCAAAGAGGTATGGGACAGACATGGGTCTGACAAAGATGACCTTCAAGGTGTTGAAGGATGGTGGAGTGGTAAGTACCGCCAGCCAAACAATTCCTCAGGTGCTGTATAGTACCTAAGGTAATTGTGTTGGTCAATGGAATACCTAGCATACAGACCATGATTGACCTCAAATCAGGTCTCTATCAAAGGGAACAATACTCTTGCTATCACCAAAGGGGAGGGAGATCTCCCATTTGGGTAAAGATCTTGCTGCCAAACCTGCAAAGAAGACAGATCTGGCCACCATGACTGAGAAAGAATTCCAAGCAGAAGAAGCATGCCACAGGAACATGGGCATCTGCTTTGGATCCAACAAGGAGGCTAGCAGGCTTGCTGTTAGGGCAACACAGGCTGACTAAGTCTGCTCACCTAAGAGTGCCAAGAGTCTAAGCAG
>NW_024467209.1:814274-818481 GCF_000292625.1 Dacryopinax primogenitus | reverse complement strand
CAGGCAACAAGGAAGTGGGAGTAGACCTGATGACTAAGACCTATCTCCAGTATAGGTACCTGTGGATGATCCTAAGAGACCAAGTCTGAAGAGACAGTCCGCAGGCAGAGTAGGCCTTATATTTATACCTCTGTGGTGGAACCTGCTAGAACATCTTGCTTGCTCAGCCTAGTCAGGTGATCAGGTCATATGATCAAGGATGAGGTCATATGAGGTCATGCACAGCCATGCACAGCAGGTCACCTGACCATCCAATCCTTCCAGCAGGTTCCAGCACATGCCAAGGTATACCAAGCTACTTCCATGTCATAAAGGCTTAGTCATGTCTCTTGACCAAGCAATGAGCTGGTGCCCTGACACTTGCCAAGTGCCATTTCAAGACCAAAGAGGGTAAGAAGATCATCCTTTGCTGTGAGCATGAGAAGAGGATGCTCCAAGCCCAGAGGGAAGGCTACAACCTCAGTGTGCTCAAATCAAGGGAGGCAGACACCCAATGCAGGAGCAAAGTGGTTGTCATGCTCAAGGTCCACATGGACAACTTGCACACATGCTTCACCTATTGCAACAATAAGGTGAAGAAGTGGATATGTCAGAAGAGTCGAAGGTCTGTTGAGCTGAGAAGGGTGTCCTGGAAGGCAGTCAAGTCCTGGGTCAAGGCACATGTGAAGGATATTGCCCATGTCATTGGCATCATGGGTAAGTTTTCACTCAACTTTGCAGTATAACTATGCTTATTGTGGCTTCAGGTTTATCAGCAATCCTCAAGCTGTTGGGCTACAGAGAACTGGAGCACATGGTGCATGACCTGCTGGGGTTGGGAGAAGCTGAGCAGGCGGCCAGAGAGATTTGGGATGACATTGAGGGGGGGGGGGAGCCCCCCCTCATCTAATACACTAGGACTGCATATGGTGTTCCCTGTATGATATTATACCTGTGCACTAGCACTGACAATGAAATAATTGTGTGGGTCCATTGACCAACATGATTACCTTATATGAGGCTATTCAAGCTGGCTTGAGGGCTTGGTAACACATCAATTAATGTCATCCAAGGTGGACCAGATGGTCTTTCTCAGGCTTAACATTGCCTAAGCAAGACCATTTTTACATAAAACCTAGTTTATGCTATTCCAGACAACCAATCTAAAGCTATAACCCTGTCCAGCCAATTTTGCCTATTCTGATGTTCAGTCCGGGTGACTAAACCCTGTCTTGTCATACCTGCACCATCCTAGGCAAAGTACCCATGAAATGCAGTGGATCAAAGAAGGGTATAATAGAAGCAAGTTAATTCCTCTGATGACCCCAATTCAGAGGCAAAGTCGCCAGAATGGCCCTCTGGGCCCCCTAAAGCCCTCAATGACCCCTTGGGTGTGGCATTATTATGAGCATCTGAAAGAAGCCAAAATACTGTACCAGGCTGTGTAGGTGTGCATTTCCTCAAATGGACTTGCCTCCACAGGATCAGATTTCAGCCAGGGTGAGCATGCTGTTTTCATCTCAAGCAGTGACAGTGTGCAAATTACATTGACCACCTCAGGTGAACATAGAGGAGAGCAGAGAGTTGGTTACAATCATCTCATCCTCCAGAGTGTGCAATCTGAAAAAAGTGTGGTGACTGGGCAAAAAGTGCACAGTGCCAGGTGCTGGTGACAGGTGACACTGCACACCTATGCATCCCAGTACAGTAGGGCACTGCAAGGGTCCATATATGACCCCATTCTTTCCTTTCTAGGTAGGATTGCCTTGCAGAGGCAATCCTGATTGTCCAATGGACTGACACGTAGTGGGTGGCTGTAGGCCACCCTTCTCTCTATCCCTTTTGCTACACACATGTATTACTACTAGTTAGTAATACATTTGTTCCACATATGTATTGAGGGTGTAAGGGCACCTTAAGCCCTTTCACTTTTTTACATGACTCCAACAAGTGGAGTTTATAAAGGAATAGAGCAAGAAGTGCTCCATGTCAGATTCTAGTCTCTGTATTATGGAGACCAACTGAAAAATGGTGGGACACCTTCCACCCAGTAGAAAGACTGAGGTCAGTCCTAAAGGCAGCTCAGGACCTGGAGTTGTGGATACTCCCACAACTGTACCAGGCTTTTTGAGCTTTTCTGAACTCAGAAATAGTTCAGAATGGGTTTCTGGGCAACAGGAACCCATGCAAGGAGATCAAAGTACTGATCTTGCTGCTCAAAGAGAGCAAATGGAAACCAAGGATTCCAATATGCTATTGGATGAGGATTACTGGGTCAATGGTGCTTCAAATAGAAGCAATAGTCAGATCATAACTGGTCCAATTGAAACAGGGGATCAATTAGACCCCTGTGCAAAATTGAGTCAGATGCTTGACATTGTGGACTCTTTGCAATGCTTGATTGCAGAGCTTAACACTCTGGCTATGGCTAGTCAGAACCCGGAATGCATACAGAGGTATGTGGAAATGGGATGGCAGATGATGAGTCTCTGTATGGAAGATGTGGTCTATGGCTTTGGGCCACAACCAAGTCTCTCCCAATTTGGGATGGGATTGCAGATGTTGCCTAACTCACCACATTCACGAATCCCTTCTGGGGAAGAAGGATCTAAAGCAGATCCTGAAAGAGTATCCTTTAAGGATACTATGGAGTTAGAAGAGACCCTGCTAAGAGTCCCTCCCACCCCTCCCAGTATGGAGATGAGGAAAGAGCCCTCCCCAAACATTTGTTTTGATTTGGACCAAGAGAGTCCATACACACCAAAGTTCCCATTTGGGGACCTCCCCAATGGTTCCACACATTCAAACCAAAAATCCACTACTCATGGACATTACAGCACTCCTATGTTTAGGAGCAAGGACAATCTTCTAGGAGGATCAACAATTCCCACCACTCCTATGTGGAGGGTAGATAGATGGTTACAGATGTCTAGGAAGCCTGTGAGTAATCATATCCCATCTTCTAAGATGGGATTGAAGCCTAAGGCTTTGAAAACCTCCTATGGAGGTGAATCAGACATTGAGAATTCTATGAATTTCTCGTGACACTGGTATGGTGTTTTGCATGGCAGGAATGACTGGGCCTGACTTTAGTGATTGGCAAATCACTTATGCGAGTCAACATGTGACCAGCAAAGCACACCATTGGGTAGAGCAGAACATTGACCCAGGTAAGACACCTAGAGATCAATGGATGTTTTCCCAGATGATCTGGGGATTATACAATCACTTCTTCTCAGCAGAAGAAACATTGAAAGCATATGGTGCTTTCAACAGCTCGTTGCAAGGATGAGACACTGTTGAAGTGTATAAGGACAAATTAATGTCCATAATGAGTAGGATGCATGACTGTCCTAATGACTTCCAAATTAAAAGGAGGTTCCTTTTCAGGTTGAATGAAGAGATAAGCACCAAAGTGCTTGAGTTGGGTTACAGCATTGACAACAAGACATTTGACACTTTGTTTACTCATGCCATTGAGTCTCAGAGAGGACTCAACATGGCACAAGGGTTACAGGCATATAGGAATATGTCCAAAACATTGTCCCCTTATGGAGGGACAACAACAGGTAGTTCAATACCTGTGAGGAGATCATATCCTCAACCCAGCCAGTCATATCATCTAATACAATATGAGATTAGGTGCCCAGAAACACCTAAACTGGGAGCTGGCCCTTCTAGAGGGGCTCCCATGGAGAAGGGAGTAACTCCCAAGAAAGAGACATATCCTGTAAACTATGGGAGGAGACCTCCAACCCCTGGTACATCTGGGGGAATCAAGAGGGACAATGTTTGTCCTGTCAACAATAAGTCAAAACAACCCCAGTCTGGAGGAGACCTGACTTGTTACATTTGTAATAAGTCTGGTCATTGGGTGAATACCTGCCCTCAATGAAGAGGTGTGCATCTCACAGCACCCAAAATGATGGAGGGTTTAGAATACATCCTCAAGGATGATGGTGTACATGCCATATTGATGGGACCTCATCTAGATGATGAACCTGGTGATCTTCATCCTGAGGATGATACAGGCAACTATGACATGGAGGATGAAGAGTTCAATCATCCTTCAGTGCAAAAGTCTGCCAACATTGAAGATGTTGAAGATGTCCCAGTGGAGAACATCATACCCACTAACATGCGAGCTATGTCAATTAAGCCTGTTGGCTTACCAGTAGTATGAGCAGTATCTGCTCATACTAAGTTTGCAGCAGTGAAGGATGTCAAG
>NW_024467209.1:811531-813899 GCF_000292625.1 Dacryopinax primogenitus | reverse complement strand
TCAAGAGGGACAATGTTTGTCCTGTCAACAATAAGTCAAAACAACCCCAGTCTGGAGGAGACCTGACTTGTTACATTTGTAATAAGTCTGGTCATTGGGTGAATACCTGCCCTCAATGAAGAGGTGTGCATCTCACAGCACCCAAAATGATGGAGGGTTTAGAATACATCCTCAAGGATGATGGTGTACATGCCATATTGATGGGACCTCATCTAGATGATGAACCTGGTGATCTTCATCCTGAGGATGATACAGGCAACTATGACATGGAGGATGAAGAGTTCAATCATCCTTCAGTGCAAAAGTCTGCCAACATTGAAGATGTTGAAGATGTCCCAGTGGAGAACATCATACCCACTAACATGCGAGCTATGTCAATTAAGCCTGTTGGCTTACCAGTAGTATGAGCAGTATCTGCTCATACTAAGTTTGCAGCAGTGAAGGATGTCAAGCCAGAGATCTGGCAAAGGGACAGCACTGTCTGTCTAGGAAGAGAGCAACCTCTTTGGGACAGCACTGCATTGTCCCCCATTGAATGTTATGTTAGCATCACTGGGCACCCTGCATTTGCCCTGCTGGACAGTGGTGTGGAGATTGATATGATCTCTGCTGACTTTGTCCAAGCCCATGGCTTGGAATACATCAAACTGGATAATCCAGTTGCCCTACAACAGATGAGTAGGGGCAGTCATACTGTGATTCAGTATGGCATTAATGCCAAGATTGATATTGGTGACAGAGTAGTGGAACACTACTTTGATGTTGTCAATACTGACAAATACCAAGTGATCCTTGGTATGCCTTTTGGCAAGAAGTTTGAGATCTTATTAGATCTCAGTAGAAAAGGCCTCTGTATTGGAGGCCTTATGGGAAAATGGATAGCCTCGGGAGAGGCATTATCCATAGGAATACAGGACAGCATCCCAAAGACAAAGCTGGCTTCCAGAAGAGAAGTCAAACACCCTGACCACATTGGGGTCAAGCATGTGCTTGCAGCATGTGCATCCACTCCCCTGGCCCCAAAGGGTACTAGGGAAATGCTATCTTCCTATGGGGAAGAAATGTTAAAAAAGATAAGACAGACTCTTATCAATGATATTAAGGATCTCATGGGTGAGATCCCACAACAGCTCCCTCCTTTGAGGGAGGTCAATCATCACATCAACCTGATTGATGATAAAAAACAGTATAGGACTCATCATCCTGCCTGCCCTGAGGTACTCAGGGATGAGCTTCATGAGAAGACTCAGTGGTACATTGCTGCCAACTGGTAGGTACCAACCCAAACACAGCAAGCATTGCCCATGCTGTGTATTCCAAAATGGAATGGTTGACTTAGAACGTCTGTTGACTGTTGAGAGAGAAACTCAAACATGGTGAAGGACATTACACTGATGCCGGATCAGGATGAGATCCATAGATGGGTGGCCCAACACCCATTCAGATCTAAATTGGATCTTTGAAATGTGTTTGAAATGCTTCGAGTGCACCCAGACAATGTCTGGAAAACTGCATTCCAAAACCATTTGGAACATTTGTTAACCAAAGTTGGCCAACAAGGGGATTGAATCTCCCTGCATCATTCCAATGCATGATGATGCACATCCTATGTGAGCACTGGATGCAAAAGGTAGTTTGCTACCTTGATGACATCTTTGTCATTGGCTCCACTTTAAGTGAAGCCACTGCAAATCTTAGGATAGTTTTTGATATCCTAAGAAAAGAGAAGCTTTACTTATCCATGGACAAGGTTGACTTGCTGTCTCCCAGTATCGAGTGTCTCAGACACAAGATAAGGGATGAAGGCATCTATGCAGATGACAACAAGATGTCTATCATCCAGAATGCAAAGTTCCCAAAGGACACCAAAGGAATGCAGTGCTTCCTCAGCATGGTGACCTATCAGGCACCATATTTCCCAGTTGTAGCCAAATACACTGGGCTGTTGTCCTTGTTGACACACTGTTAGGGCAACACAGGCTGACTAAGTCTGCTCACCTAAGAGTGCCAAGAGTCTAAGCAGGCAACAAGGAAGTGGAGTAGACCTGATGACTAAGACCTATCTACAGTATAGGTACCTGTGGATGATCCTAAGAGACCAAGTCTGAAGAGACAGTCCCAGGCAGAGTAGGCCTTATATTTATACCTCTGTGGTGGAACCTGCTAGAACATCTTGCTTACTCAGCCTAGTCAGGTGATCAGGTCATATGACCAAGGATGAGGTCATATGAGGTCATGCACAGCCATGCACAGCAGGTCACCTGACCATCCAATCCTTCCAGCAGGTTCCAGCACATGCCAAGGTATACCAGCTACTTCCATGTCATAAAGGCTTAGTCATGTCTCTTGACCAACCAATGAGCTGGTG
>NW_024467209.1:796255-806234 GCF_000292625.1 Dacryopinax primogenitus | reverse complement strand
CCTGACCATCCAATCCTTCCAGCAGGTTCCAGCACATGCCAAGGTATACCAGCTACTTCCATGTCATAAAGGCTTAGTCATGTCTCTTGACCAAGCAATGAGCTGGTGCCCTGACAATAGCCTCCATGCAAGAAACTGGAATGTGAAACCAAAGCAAAAAAACTCGCCCCCACAGGTTCCTTTCAGCTGATGGAAGCAAACTATTTGCTCCTATTGCATCTTGACTCAATTGTGGACCTTTTACCCCACTCACAGCCACAAAATCCTGTAAAATCATCACAATTAAACACAAATGCAGAAAAACCACGGATTTGAGCAAAATTAAATGCTGAGGACCCTTGTCCAAAGTTTGGTGGCCTTTTGCGGACAGCTAGGACTCCTAAGACCAGGCTGTCTGCAAAGGTAAACTAGCACTAATGCAAACAGCTCCAGTTGCAAGTGCTTCATTTCAACAGAAACCATGTGGGTGGGCTTGAATAGCAAAATCGGCAAGAGGCGCTTGATGAGGCAGCCAACACCGGTATTTTATCAAAAGGACCAACCCTTACCATAGCCTCTCGACCGGCAGAACAAGTGGCGAGTATTCCCGTAATTCCTCTGTGCAATTCGACACCGATCAACTCTTCTGCGCCTCGCTGGTTTTGCGTACAAAAATGGGTGCCAATGAGTGAACATCCTCCGTGCAGCTGGTCTCGCCCCTCTTCGTTCTTCTTACCTCCATCTGAATTCTTCGTCGCTCTCCGCCATTCTGAAGTGCTGGTCACCTCTTTTGTCGCACCGTTCTTTTACACCATGATCCCTATCAAGCCAGTATTGTTGACATTCATTTTCGCCACTATCCTATCATTGGCGGCTCCTATTCCATCCCTGAACACTCGGGGATATCAACTCGATGCAGGGGAAAGTGCCGCACTGTGCGTTGACATTTTGACCGAGCCTATTTACCTGTTACTCATTACTTCCAATCTAGGCAAAGTCGCACACCCGACCCGAATCCACCACAAGATGACCAATACCCCGCATCTGATGGAGGACAATATCCTTCCACCCCCGATTTGAGTGCAGGTGATAGTTCTGCCCCTCCCTCGTCTCCGCTACAGCCCATAAAACAATTTAAGGACAAGGCGAAACGCTTGTGCGTTCTCATCCCTGAAGTAGAGGTTGATTGTTCTCACAACTGATCCAGTGTCTTGAATTTGGTTGGAAAGAAACCAGAAGCAACACCAGCACCAACCGCTGCACAAGCACATATGCAGGTACAACCACAACCAGCAGCACCAGCACCAGCACATGTCACGATAGGTGGTGGTGTATCGCATGAGTCTGTTCACAACGAGCTCAAAACGGTGGCGGAGGCACACATGAAGGAGGGGAACGATGGATTGGCAGCGGACACCTACCACTTACAAGCACAGCACCTATCCAGTACCCCCAACACAAGCCCAGGAGGAAAGCAAAAGCAGGCTGGCAATCCTGCAAAGGCCGGAGGGTTCAATGACCCGAATCACTTGCTTAAGCTCCAGCTTGAGGCCGAAAGCAAGTCGAAAACATCCTACCAGGCCTGGGAAGCGGGAGGTTACCAATCACCGCCGGTGTCTGAGCACACTCAGCAGTTACAGCAGCACGTCTACGAAAAATATAAGCAAGTAACAAGGCAAGATGCGTATCATGCAGGATGTATCAAATTCCATAACTGTAGATGAGCATTCCTATCGGCGATGAGCCAACCTGATAGATAGTCCAAACCCATGTTACAGTACTTTCAAGTCAGATCATGAACTTTCATAGTGTACCTACAGCAACGAGTGGCCCATTCCTGTCGGAGATCGGCCAACGTAATATTCGCCTCCGCTTACCTTGCGGAACTGTACCTCCTGAGAGACGAAGGGATTTCACGGATTAAGCCTTTGTGTCTTCCCATTCTTGTCGGCGATAAGCCAACCCGAGCACCCTTCCCTTCCTCAACATTAATGAAACGTAACGAAACGAATATATTCCAACCAAACGAAGGACACAGTAATCCTACACTTTCCAAGCAAACTAGCCATAAAATACTGTACCATAACCATACGAATAGTGTACTTTCCCTTTCCCTTTCCCGCTCCGGCTGCTTTCTGCTCTGTTTTGGACCGTTCTTTCGAGGCAGGACTTTAGACGCCCGACCCGAGTTGGCCGGATAAACACCTCCGTAGGCTTGGCACTTCCCCCTGCCCTTCATCTCAGTCTTCCTCTTCCTCCCACTCTCACCAACCCCGTCTTACCCTACTCCTACTCCTTCTCCCCATCCGCATCAGAGAATACGAACCCCAACACTTCCCGCTGCACGTAGGTCATCCCACCCGAGGAAGGGGACCGACTACGGCGTCTGCCTATGCCCTGCCACCCACCGGCACCGGCTACAGCGTCGTTCTCTTTGTCGTTGTCAGCGTCGGTGTTGATGTTGGTGGGCGCAGGATGAGAAGGTTCAGGCTCTGATTCGGCCTGTTCTTCCACTGCTGGTTCTTCTTCTTCCTCTTCTTCCTCAGCCCCTCCCTCTCCCTCCCCCCCTCCCTCCTCCTCTCCTTCGGCTTCGGCTTCGCCCTCCTCGAGTTCAGGAGGCGGCGATCCAGGCGTAGGCTTCGCATGCGCCGTCGGCCCCTCCGCCTCTTGAGCCTCTTTCTCCAGCTCTTCCGCTTCCCTTTCCTCTTCCTCCTCCTGGACGCCCGGCACACCTGGCACTCCCGGCACTCCAAGAACCCGCGCGGCCCTCTCCCTCGATTCCTGCCTCTTCAACTCCAGCACAGCTTCTTCCTCCCGTTCCCTCTCCCTCGCTTCCTCCGTGCTCATCTCCTTCCCCCCCTGGACGGGCTTTCTCCCCTCCCTCCACTTCTTCCACAACTTTTTCCCCAACTCTCCAAGATCCACCACCTGTTCCCGTTTCGCAGCGCTCCAGTCCTGACCCCCCTCGTAAACATGAACCACCTTCGGCCCTCGAGGTCTAGGACGGGGCGCAGCGCCCGAGCCTTGAGAACGGAGGATCTGGGAGCGGGCAGCAACGCCCAGCGTGATGGAGTTTCGCCTCTGACGGGGGCGTTCGGGGGAGGGGAGGGGAGCGAAGGAGATGCTCGATTTGCGTGTTGTGCGATGCGGGAGTGCGCTTGCTGGGCCGAGTGAGGGTGAGAGCGGTTGAGCTTGGAAAGAGGTGTCGAGGGTGATGTGAGGAAGGGCGTGTCCGTCTTCTACTTCTGGTTCGGAGGGGACGACGGTCTCGCTTCCTGTTGCAAAGGTGTGGTCTGTACCCAGGGTAGTTGCAGACCCGGAGAACGCCCGCTCTCGGTCTATTTGACGCCCTCGTACGGGGGAAGGGTAGACAGGTCTGCCATTCCCGTTCCCGCTGCGTGTGCCGATGGGGATTCCGTTAGGCCTAGAGAGACGGGGTGCTTCATGGGCGTTCTCGAGTATGGAGCCTGTGCGTTTCGGGGAAATGTTGTTAGGGCGTATGGTAGGTGTTGGTGGGGAGATGTGTTCGAGTGGGAGAGAAGTTGCGGATGAGGTTGAGTTTGGGGATGGAGGGTAGAAGTGGTTGTTCGATGGGAGAGAGGGAGTTGGGTGAGGAGGAGGAGGAGAGGGGAGGGACATGCTAGATGATGGGTGAGAAAGAGGAGAGAAAGACGGGGAATATGAGGACTCAGCCACCGAGAGTGACCGTAACTGCCTCAGAAGAAGAGAGAAGAGAAGAGAGGGAATGGAACGGAATCAAAGAGTGACAAAGGGGTTCTCCACAGGGAAAAGAGTGGCGAAGTCTCACGGAAGGAGATTGGTCTCTTCGGCACTCTTCGGCACATCTCTCTCTTCGAACGGATAAAAACAACTCACAATACCGATACCGCTACATTCATTCATCAGTACATCCCACTAACAACAATAAATACACACACGTTTATCCCCACTCCCACTCAACCGTCTATAAGCAACATACTCATACCCATCATGATATCCATTATCATGCACCATCCGCTCATGCTCATACCATTCGGAAAGGATCGGTTTCCACCTCTTCCACACACTCTCATGCGCCCTCTTCTCCTCCTCGTGTCCCTGACGCCCACGTTCACCCGGTATATCGTCTACTGAGGCGCGCGTCTTGGTAGTCTAAGTCTAAGTCTAGGAGAGGATAAAGATGAGCGAAGTGACCCGCCTCAAACATCGTATTTCTACTATGCACCGTACTGGGACTGTACAGTACTAGTACTGCCCCCGAGCCGCCCCAAGCGGGCAAGCCGAGCGGCCGGCTCAGTCAAACCCTCCTCACCTAGCTCAAACGCTCTACCTCAAACGCACGCAACGCACACACGCGCACACTGCCCCCGGCGCTGAACGGTTCAACAACGTGTCCCAGTCAGTCAGCATCCTAATCCACCGCCCACCTCATCTCCGCAGGGCGCCGCTTATGCCCCTCCCACCGTCGTCGTCCACAATATCAATATCCGGAAACCGGATTGCTGACAGATTTCGGATGAGGCTGAACCCTTGCTGCTCGTAGGATCCGCTGGAGGTTACGGTGCTGTGTCTTACATGCGCCGAAATAGCCCTGATCGGGGGAGATCGGCACCTGTAGCTAGCACAGTACCGTGCTTTCTTACTTCGGGAGCCAGATCGGCAGATCCACCCGCTGGTTGAGTGTATTTCAGCGGTCGGTCCCGGACGAAGGGCGATTAGATACAGTACTACAAAGTCCTGAACACGTACCAGCTCCCTTGCGTGCGTCGACGATCAACGAGCTCAGACTTACACACCTAAGGGAATCTTTCTGCTCTTCAGAGCATCCCTCGAAAGCTGCACTAGCGCTGTGTCCAGCCGCCTGCAATACCCATTCCCAACCTATTGCGCATGCAAGGCTTAGCTCGTCGCTCGCTCACGCTCGCTATCTCGTTTAATGTTTGTAGGAGGATAAATGTCCTCCCGTGCTGTGCTGCGTATTCGATCACTAGCCAATGGTCAATACTACTCCTCTAGCTCGTATTGTCGAGAACTTGACCACTCGTTATTGACGAACGGTCGTTCTTTCTCCAATTGATAGGGGTGTCCGTCTGTGAGGTCCATACATCGCCTTGTACACCATCCCACCTCTATCCCGACAAAGGATCCGCCTGCTCAGTAATAGGAACGAGGGCTTCATATTCCACACGAGGTTCTTATCATCTACTATACAGTACACTGTAGCAAGGGCGGGGAAGTGGAAGATGTTCCCCCCCCTTCCGACCGCCCTCCAACATAGGGAAACCAAGTGTTGAGCTCTTCCAATCACTACCACAACTAGCCTTCCTCAGGAGACACATCCAGACGGTCCAAAAGGTCAGGAAACCGAGGAACGAGCCTAATCTGGAACTCAGCGGGCCAAACAGTGAGCCCATTGTCCCGGAACTTCATCGGGTCGGGCAAGAGCTGTCCATGCTCATCCCTCACCGGTTCAAATTCGAACGCCCAGAGCAGTCGCGCGACCGCGATCAAGAGCGTGTTGATCGCGAGGGTCTTGCCTACGCAGATACGGCGTCCATGTCCAAATACCGGATAGTTGTCGTGCGAATCCGGAGAGGAGGGTTTGATATCCCCTTGTTCGTCTAGAAACCGGGAGGGGTCAAACGTCTCCCCGTCAGGATACATGGATGGATCGCGGCCGATAGACCTGGAACGGTCAAGTCAGGGGAGAGGTATGTTAGCACTAGGATGTCTCACCATGAATTTGCGATGAGGATCGCGCCTTTCGGTATCAGGTATTTGTCATACATGATGTCCTACGGGGCACGTTTGAGCCGTGGTCTGAATGTGGTTTAGCCACTCACTTCGCTCGCTGCGTGGGGAACACCCGTCGGTGTCGGCGGCCTCCATCTGAGAACTTCCTTGATAATGGCGTGGATGTGGGAAAGATTATCCATATCTTCAAAAGTAGGGAATCGGTTCCCCACAACCTGATCCAGTTGTCTTCGGACAGCAGCAGCAGCTTGAGGATGTAGAAGCATCGCTATGAGAAACCATTTGAGAGACGTCGCAGTCTGCTCCGTGATGAGAATGAGAGAAAAACAGGAAATGAGCTCAATTACAGTGTCTTGTGCCGCGATGCTGTGGAGAATTCAATAAACGCTGGTCATGAACAACTTCGACCTTACTACAGTGTTCCCCCCAGCCAGCCGCAGTCTTCATCTCCACTCATTCCAATCTTCTCTCCCAATTCCTTGAGCTTCGCGCTTAGAGAAGGCATGCCCTCCACCTTACGAGGTCATTCAGAACGCACGCCGTATGGTTGAGGCACAGAATTTCCCACTCACTTGTGGAGCTACATGCGCTTTGACAAAAAACGCACTGGCGCGTTCGTACCATTCATCGCTGTATCTAGATACGATATCAGGTTGGTCACGCGTCACGAGTTTGAAGCATACTCACCGGCGAATAAATTTGGACCTCGAGATGAGAGGATGAAGGAAGGGTAAGATATCGACGATTGATCCCCCGGGAACAGCGGCCAAAAGAAGAGGAGCGAAGAAGCTGTCGGAGGGCAATCCCGGTTCATCGACCTCGAGCTTGAGGGCCTCGTGGCCGTAGATAACACGCCATGCAACTGAGGAAGAATGCCGATAAATATGCTTGGCGATGTCAATCTCAGGATGTAGCAGGAGACCCTCGACCAGCATCCGGCTCTCTTCATTTTGCACAAGCTGAAAGTCCTTCGCGGCACGGACATTCAGACTAAGGTCGTGGCACATCAGTCAGAGTCACGAACGAACAATTGGAGAGGGTCACCTTTCATGTGCAGCTCTTCTCTGCGTTCTCCAGCTTTATTCCCATATAAATCACTTGTGCAAGCGGTATTTAAAGTGCTTACAAAGCCCCTCGATTCACAAACCCAAAGTCCATGTTGTGAGTCAGGTACTCTGCTTTGATATAACGAGGCCGGTCTGATGTCTTGGCTGATAAACGATCGAGAATATCGCCCGCCGCCTTTGCGCTGCTGACGACGACGATCACTTGTCCAAGAACTTTGTAAGATATGAGCGGTCCTAGAAAGCGGCATCTTGCGGTTAGCAACTGCTGACACGATGAGTTTGAAACAGCACCAGATTGGTTCGACCACTCGACGAGCTTGAGGAAGAGTAAACGAGAAGGGATTTCCAGCAAACTTCCGATCAATGGCAATCCTTTAGGACCTGGTGGGAGTGGACGGGTCGACCGGAGGCGGTTCGTGCGGATGAGGGCAAGCACGAGGAGGAGGGACAAGGATGAGCATAGTGTGAGGATATTCATCATTAACGCATTGCCTGTGATTGAATAGGGGGCGACAATCTTATACCTCTCGAACAGCCGCCAATGGAGACGATCACAGGTGAAAAGAGGGGGAAACGGCATTATGACGGCACGCCCAGTCGTCGTAATATCGGCCCGTTCATACTGATGAGCGCATCTGCCGATCGGCTCTTCTCAATCGAGGGCTGACGAGCTACCCCTAAAGCCAGAGAAAGTCAGAGCTTTTACAGGTTATCAAGGATAAACACACCGGTTTTCCAAGAATATCCGGACCTGGGCCACTGCGGAATCCACATTTGGGCGTTTATTCAGTCTTCCTTAAACGCTGGATGGAGGAAGCTTGAAATCAGGGCGGTCGATAGCCAGACTGCCGCAGGTAGATAAACCCCACAGTGACGATTCATCGAATTGCCGATAGACCGAGGGCATGCACAGTCTCCAAGAGCAGCCATATGATGAGGGAATTCGTCCGAAATGATGCATGCCGGTTTTGACTGCGATGTGAATGGCGGTGATTCTCCGTTCATGTTGAGGCTCGACTGCCAGCGCAGAGATAGGGTTTGGATGAAAAATCCAAACCAGTGTCTCCGCTGGTCGTGTCTTCCAAAATAGTCGCAATCGCCGGCCATTGTTCTCGTCTGCGACCAATCAATCGCCTGAATGGATCCAATACTCAGGACATATTGCCTTTCCCTTCAACTCCATCAAAAACCTCGGTGCAACAGCTCCCCTGGAACGATGTACCGTCATATGACGATAGCTTTATAGAGGGGCGCACATAGTGGAAATTGAAAGTGGAAATGAGGAATTGTGAGGCAATATCAAACGACCATCTCGGAGAGCCTATGCGTCAGGAGCGCGTCGTGTTCTGAGGGTTTCACGTGAGCCTAAATATTTTTGTATCCGCGTCCTGGCCTTTTTTTCCTCGTCCAGTCGATGCGTTATAACTCATTCCCCGTTGTGTTCCACACAACCATGTTAAAGCCATCGCCTCATCGGACACCTCCTACAACTTGCCCAAACCCAGACTGCTATCTGACTGTGTAATTTACGCTTCACTTGCTTTGCCATCGCTTGCCTCCAGAGTTGCTTCTCCACTTTCCTCGATCTTTTCTCCTTCCTCCCCACACAGTCCTTAAAGCGCCCGACAGGACCCTTCATCTACTCCTCCCCTCGTGCTCTCTGTCAAACGAGAGCATGAGCAACAGAGTTAGAGCAGGGGGTTCACCAGCCTCTCCGGCTGCGCATTGTCGGTTTCCGAGTCAAAACTGTGTAAAAGCGAGCTCGCTGCCTCGTATCTGGACTCGCATCAGGTCCGTCTTGGGCTCTGGTGTTGTCTTGGAGGATTTGGGCAAGGCTATTGCTGCCCCTTGTGGATGCCTAACGTAGTGGCATGCAACCTTGGCGCAACGGTAGACAACTCGTTCTGGTTGCTGAATTGCACATCATGATGCATTTTACGTCACGTACAATGATGCCCCTGACTGGCAGAGATTCTTTCTTTTCTCAATTGGCCATGGCCATCAGAGCGATATCACACTCTGGTCATTAATGCAGGGTCCATACGTGTATGCTCTCATGTGCATGCGATATGCGCTGGATCAGCAGCAGGACTAGGCGAGCACGATCATAGATTCAAGTGAACGGGCTGCGGGCACATTCATTGTACGTTTGATGGAGATTACTGATTTGTGCAGTACCGCTGATGAGAGAACAGAGTGCCCGACCGGTGGTTTCATCGGAAAAGGTCATGTTAGTGCGGTTCATACGTGATACATGGCAGCGAATTCCTTGAGGGTGGAGTCAAATTGCTCTTTTGCAGCCCATTATTCAGAGGCAGTGTCAGAGACCCATTTGGGCTTTAAACTCCTTCACAGCACGATTTTCGTTGTCATGTCGAAGCTTTATCTGTGCCTGTAGATCCTTGGCTTTCTGGGAGCTCTCATGTCGCTCTGGATTTTGTTTTTTTTTTGTTTGGCTCTGCGATCGGCTTCCTCGAATTTATCTAGAGACATTTTGCTTGCCAAACGGAACTCGATCTCTTTTTTTGACATCCCCCATTTGTCGTGCCCTTGAGCATTTGCTGCATGAAGAAGTCCCACCTGCAGGTGCGCTATCGCTTCAAGATGATGATTGTCATCTTCGTGATGCGCTTTGGCCAGGTCTTCATATAAGGGCGAGTAATTGCCAATGCGGCAAAGATCTCCAAGGACCCAGTCCTGCATTGGAGCACGTCCGCGCAATTCCAGCGTGCGCTTCGCATCGTCGATGGCAAGCGCACCTGGGATATCACTGCTGTTGCGCGTGAGTTCGCAGCCAGGAGGGAAGCTAGCCGCATGGTTGGCTATTTTGGCCGTAGGGCCAGGAAGGCGCAGCACGTCGGTGGGCCCTTCCGCGAAAACATTCTCGATGAGGAAGCAGCGAAGGGACTTCTGGCCTTCGACAACCAGAAGAGATCCCTCTGCACGCAGGTCTACCGATCTGCGATCGTGCAGTTCCCCAAGGCGAATCTCCCCCTTTGGGATTGGAACCGGAAGGTTTCATCTGGAGCGATGAAGAAGCCCCTGCTGTTGCAGGCCCATCGCATGTTGACGTTCCTTCAGAGAAGGACGTCTCTCTCGGTTATGATGATGATGACCGTGACGGATACGACCAAGGTCTTTGAGTCGTAACCTCCTCCTCTTTGAATGGAGGGGGGGGG
>NW_024467209.1:702162-795906 GCF_000292625.1 Dacryopinax primogenitus | reverse complement strand
GGGGGGGGGGTTAAGAGATATCCCCATACTTCCCATGTATGGTAACACCGACTCTTAGGGTGATAAACACGTATGTGTTACTACTAGATAGTAATACATTAATATTGGTTCAGTGTATATACTGGGAGCGAAAGGGCATCGTAAGCCCTTTCACCCCGACACATTTGAACTTGTTTCCGGCTTCTCCTTCAGTGCCCTCAATTGGGCCTTTAGCTCTTTGGTTTTGTCGGATTCAGGCCACAATACCTCCTGTCCCTTAGCACCAGCTGTTTTAGTGGCGTGCTTGTGCCAGACAATCGCGTCTTCTTGGCGCTCTTGCCCCCTTTTGGCTGCCAATCTTTCTCCTCGTTCATGAAAATATTTCATCTTTTTCTTGTGTAATTCCGCTTCGTCCTTGTACCACTCCGCCGATTCAATATAGTTATTTTCGTCGAAATGCGCGGAGGCGATCTTACGATGGAGATCAATCTCTTGTTGTGACGGTGGTGCCTCTTGTTGTGCCGGTGCCCGATTCCATGGCACGATTTTCCGTACACTATCAGTTCGTGAGAATAATCAGTGTCCATCCTCTACGTTTAGAAAGAGCACGCCCAAGCGACTGGTCGCTCTTGTAAAGCTCTTGAAGTGGTCCTTCACCTTTGACAAAGGGGTGGGATTACCAGTGGGCGGTTGCTGTTGTCCTGCGTCTGCGCAGCGTTGCCTAGATTAGAAACACAGTGCGACACTTTCCCCTGCGTCCAGTTGGTTTTCCCAAGCATCCAGGGATGGAATAGGATATGCCGACGATAGGAGAGCGACCAATAAAAATGTAAACAATATTAATGTCTTGATGACGAACATATGAGAGTGTGTCCAGCACTGGTACTTATGAGTAATGATGAAGAATGGGGAAGCGAAAGCCGAGGGAAGGCGAGACCAGCTCGAGTTGACGAGAACGTATCTGCATACAAATGAAACAGTGTCAAGTAGCGATGACGATAGCTGTGAGGCACACTATATATGAGTAGTGAGGGAGCTTATTCATGACCGCCGCGACCAATTCATACTCATCTCCCCCGAACGTATTGCCCCTGGAGGGAATGGCTCATGTGCGATTGAAATCCTCATAATACTTGTCGAAAGCGGCTTCAATCGCAAAGGGGGACGGAAGCCGATGCAAAGGAACGAAGCGACCTATGTGCCCTTGGTGAGGGTGTGGTTTGAATGAGGAGTTGGGGCAGGGTTGAAAACGCTAACGCCGGGAAAGACGGATCTGTTCGGCTATGCGGAAACCACGTGCAAGGAGCAGACGAAAATAGCTCGGTTGGAAGTGCTATGAGGGCTTTTCGGTGTGAAAGTAGTGTTGAAAAGATGCAGGATCGTGCTGTGAGGAAAGATTCGAGGGTGGGAAGATATCGAATGTTTAGGAGAGATGAGGGTGTAACGTGATATCTAATGGATGATGGAAAGATGGCGGATAAGCTGATGGTCATTGGCTTTTACAGCTTTTGATTGGGCGGTGCCACCCCGCTAACATTCCTCACTCCTATAGAACTTGGCGTCTTGGTTGTCAAGAGAAGAGGACACTAGACAAGCTTTTATTTTGTTGATGGAGCTGGAAGAAGTGGATGCACTTGGAATGTTCTACTCCTCCCCTCCTCCGTTGTGACCGGCTATTGAGTAAATAGTCGCTGTGCTGTTACACGTGTTTAATGGCGGGGAAGAGTGTTACGAATAGATCAGTAGACCAGTACGGGCCATGTGGCAATACAGCGTTTGACTTAATTAGCCCGCCCTACTTTCTCTTCTCCTCCTCCTCTTCTTCACCCCTTTCCCTCACCTCTTCCTCACCTTGTCCTCATCCTCTCCTCAACCTTCCACGCCCTGCCCTGTCTATTGGGACGCAGTCATTCATTCCACCCTTTCCTATCGTTTACAACCCCCCAATTCCTCGACATTTCCCTCTTTACCATCCACACGAAGACAATAGTCGACCTTCGCACCTCACACCACCGTAGCACCATCTCTCCGCCTGCACACTAGCACTTGACCGTTCTTGTCCCCAGATTCGAGGGATCATCGTCGACAATCTTCGTTGAACGGCACTCGGAATACACCTTCATTTTCACACGTTCACTTAAATACGCTCATTCTACCTCGACACGACTCTTTCTGCAAGTCGCTCATCCCAAAGGCCCCCCCTCACCGTCTGTCATCGATTGACCGACCAAGCACAGCTAAGCATTCGAAATGCATTTCACAACCCTTCTTACCGTGCTCTCTCTCGCCCTCAGCGGCCTCTCAGCGCCCACCCCAATCGCCCACCATCATCTCCCCGCAAAGCGTCATCAGCTGCTCGCCAAACGTGCAGCCTCAAACGCCGACTGTACCCTCGTCCCACGCAGCGACCACGCCCCTCTGGCAGGACGCGGTGTCCCCTCAGGCCCGCACTTTGTCGCCTACTCCGACGCCTGGGTCTCTCCCATGCCCTCGCCCTCCACCCTCTCAGGCTACACCGTCCTCATCCTCTCCTTCCTCGTCGCTTCCGGTCCGCTCGACATGGCCCAGCAGTGGGCATCCCTCTCCTCCTCCCAGCGTCAGTCCCTCAAGCAGCAGTACAATGATGCCGGAATCAGCGTCATGGTCAGCGCTTTCGGCTCGACCGAGTCACCCACTACCGCAGGGGACGATCCGACCCAGCTGGCGAATACGATGGCCCAATTCGTGCTGGACAACGACCTAGACGGGATCGACATTGACTATGAGGTGCGTTCTGTTGCACTGCGCTAGGCAGGGAAAGGCTGACCAGCTACGCAACGCAGGACTTTGCAGCGATGAACGCAATGGACGGCAGTGCAGAGAACTGGCTTACGACGTTTACCCAAACGCTGAGGCAGAAGCTGCCTCAAGGCCAGTACATCCTCACCCATGCTCGTACGTCCCTTCCCCATACTACTATCACCACCATCCACTAACCCCCACTAGCGGTCGCCCCATGGTTCATCGGCGCCCCGCGGTACAAGTCCGGCGCCTATGCCCAAGTGGACAAGAAGGTCGGCTCCCTCATTGACTGGTACAACGTCCAGTTCTACAACCAGGGTTCGTCCGAGTACACGACCTGCAGCGGGCTGCTGGACCAGTCGAGCTCTGCATGGCCGGGCACAGCGTTGTTCCAGATCGCCGCCGCGGGGGTAGATCAGAACAAGCTGCTCATAGGCAAAGTGGGCAAGCCGACGGACGCGACTAATGGAGGATATATAGACACCAATACCCTCGCCGGGTGCGTTCAGCAGGCGCAGGCAAAGGGCTGGCAGGGGGGTGTGATGGTATGGGAGTTCCCGAGCGCGGATAGTGCTTGGATCACCAGTGTAAGGGCGCAGAGCTGGCCTGTGGGCTCAGGGTCGGGCGGGAATGGAGGCGGGAACGGCGGTTCAGGCTCCAGCTCTAGCTCTTCGACCCCAACGAGCACCTCCAAGCACTCCCATACTTCCGGTGCTGGCGGAACAACGAACGTCGGTTCCACCCCTTCCTCATGCAACAACGTCCCCGCCTGGGACGCGAGCAGCATCTACCTCGTCAACGACAGCGTGTCGTACAACGGGATGACGTATACTGCCAAGTGGTGGACGCAGGGTGACGTGCCGGACCAGAGTGGCCAATGGGGGGTTTGGAAACCCGGGCAGAGCTGTTGAGTAACCAACCGCTTGACATCTTCCTCCCTCTATCCCTCCCCTCCTCGTTGGCGTCCTCCATCTGCTCTCATCTTCTGTCATCCTCCTGGCTGCAGGCACGGTTTTTTTTCGGTTTCTCATCGGCATGCGAGGGCCTGGTTGCCCGCACCCGATCGGCTCTTGACACAGCGTCACGTCCAAACATGCACATATCTCACGGTACACTCGATCTATCTCAACTCAACTCGGCTCTCGACTCTCGGCTTCCGACTCTCGACTCGTGGATCACCTACCCGGATATCGAATACCCCGGGTCTCTGTACTGCGTACAGGAGCAGGTGGTATTCCCCGGTCCATCTTCCCTCTTCCTTTTTGCTGGTCTCTACTATCTTTGTCACTGGTTGTCACTGTTAGCTTGTATGTATATCCTGGGGTTTGCTAGGTTTGGGCCGGTGCCTGCTGGAAACGACTTGCGTTTATTGGTATACTTCATGTGTGAGCTTCAGGAACGGAATACGTGCGATGACGGCCTGAGTCTTACCCCGCTCTCCCGTGTCTTCAGATCGGGAGAACATCTGACCACCTCGTACACAGTTGCAGGAGGTTCAACCTAACCTAGGTGATGTGTAAGCGTGAAGCAGGAAGGGGGAGCGGTTCCGGTAAATTGATACCTGAGTTCCTGTTGGGACTAAGTGTGGTTCCCATTTTGACATCTACTCGGACAGAAGCTGGAGCAAAGCTTCCCGTTCGTTGTCCTTCAGACAGATGCTCCAACCTCGATTCTTCCCTTTGGTCTCCTTCTGTTGCCCGCTCAACATCTCCGGCGGATCAGCACGCCTCAGCTTCGGATAGGCAATTCCTTTCTGCCTAGCTTCGATATCATTGGTAAAAAAAACTCCTCTTCCCAGCTGCGGGAGCGCTTGCTGGCACGAACCTGAGTCTCACGAGCATCATGTGCCGTTTGGAGGCTCCCTTATCCATTTGCAAGCTAATAAGGTTTGCCTCGGTGAAGATCTTAGTTTTTTTCTCCAGCCGCATTATTGCTTTCACAGCCACGTTCTGCTGAACTTGTGTTATGCCAAGCGCCAAATCATGAAGCAAACAACCTGCCTCTTGCCTTTAACGCGTTTCGGAAGGCCAACCCGGACAAGATTAGCTCGGTCCGCCATCTCTGATATTTGGGACTTCTCCTCGGCTGTAATGCCGGCTACTACGCGGGGTGGGCGCAGGCCGGGCTTACGTTAGGAAATAGCTCCAGGTTAATGGAATTAGCATTGATGTGAGCGGAAAAATCCACATGCAACCTCCCCGAGCGACTAATAGTGCCAGGAAACTGGTACATTGGTGAGCTGGTTATCCCGACACCCCTTATATATGGCAAACAAGGATAGACTGGCTTAAATGGCGTCTCGAAGTAGTACCTGTCCCTTACTGCCCGCAGTCTAAACAACGCGCAAGGCTAAATTCGGCGGCGCGGACGGCCTCCTGGCCGCATGGACATTGAGTGGAGACGGAAGACCGTTCAGCCCATGTGCTGTTGTATCTATCGCTATCTATCTACATGATCGTATCAATATCAACCCCTATCGTGCAAGGTTGGCAAGGGCATGACTACAATGATCTCATTACCCCGGGTACATATATTAAAGGCCATGGACCGTCGTGAAGATCGCCGAACCTGTTCTCTCCATTGTCTAGTCGATGGCACTCCGTTTCACTCTCCTTTCTCGCAACTTACTGAGGAATCGATATTGCGGCGACATTTGGCGCCCCTCGACCCAATTGGGATGGCGGCGACATCTTGCCACCGTTTCGACGGCGGTTGCTCGGACCTCGGAAAGTCAGCTTTCCCCACAGATTGAGCAGGCGACTTCGCGGAATAACTCGAACAGCACGACTCTCCCGGCATCCTGGTATCGAAGCGACAAGCTCTGCGAATTAGAGAAACGAGCAATCTATTCCAACTCGTGGTTCATGACCACCCATACGGCGGCGTTTACCAAACCGGGGGACTACCGAGTGTTCGATCTGGCAGGACAATCGATCTTCCTAGTCATGGGCCACGATGGAGAGATCCGCGGATTTCATAACGTTTGCCGGCATCGGGCGTATCCTTTGCGGACACAGCCGGCAGGATGTTCCAGCGTGATCAGCTGTGGCTATCATGCCTGGACTTGGAACCTGGAAGGCGGACTCATCAGGGCACCACAGTTCAAGGACGTACCTAATTTCAACAAGAGCGATCAAAGTCTCTGGTCCGTCCATGTGCATATCACACGGGGTGGCTGTATATTCGTCAACTTAGAAGCCTCAGAGGTACCAAGCATGTCCTTCCAACAATTCTTTCCGGGCCTGGAAGAACTGCTGGATGACGTCGATTTTGCCCGATTTAAGCTGTGAGAGCAGCAGTGACTTGGTAGAGTTTAATTGATGCTGAAGCAGACGAAAGACTTTGACTCACACGGGTCCATTTGGCTGGAAGGCTAGTGCTTTATCCGCTGCGGAGCCCACTTTCACTCACAGTTTGGCGATAGACAAGAATCGATGGCTTCCAAGAATGTGAGAATGACCCTTGCATTCCAGTGACGCAATTGAAATACTGTTAGGCTACCACTGTCAAGTCGCTCATCCCAGCCTGGCAAAGAGTTTCGACATTAACAATTACTCACTGATGAACCATCCTACTTATACGCAGCATGTCGCTATACCCTCCTCCAACGCCAAAGATGCATACGGAAACAGTAACGCGCTTTTCCTATACTTGTATCCAAGCAGTGCCATCAATTGCTTCGAGACTGGGTGGCAGACTTCTTTCACATCGCCCATAGACGCACGAACGTGCCGTGTATCGATGGAATACTGGGTTGACAAGAGCCTGAGCGAGCAAGAGAAGGAAGACTTTGTGAAGAGCTTCTACCAAGTATTTAAAGAGGTAAAATCAGCCAAAAAGACAAGGTCTTCTTCCCTGAGGTTTCCACCAGGATTGCGACCTCTGCGAGAAAGTGCAGAAGAACGTCGATGCAGGAGTATACTCCAAGGGCGTGCTCCATCCGACCCACGAAAGCGGTGTTCTTGGTAAATACCAATCCGTGTTTAGCTGCTCAGCCTATCTCATGCTGTTATGCAGCATATCAAGCTCGAACAAGAGAACTGGTGCTGCAACATGCGGCTCTTGAGGAGAGTGTTGGACATGAAATCAATCCTTCAAACCGGGTTGACCAGAGCACGGGTGTTATGGATCGCCCCGAGGATAGGCTGTGCGCACGTTTGGAGCATCGGGAATGGAGATTAGGTAACAAGGTCTAAATGGGGCAGTTTGTTCAGGGCAGACCCCATTACGTAATCCGTCAGGAGTGGCGATTCGTTGCAAGTTGTGGAGGCCCAACCCGGATTGGACTCTCACCGATCATGTCAATGTAGATATTATCCTTGGTACTACCTTAGCTCTGTGGAAACTTCACTTGATACTGGCTCAAACAATGCCAAACACACTCTCAATTACTCCTGTGACGGTGCTTACGTCGGGCATGGCAGTACCAGCCATCGCGCTTGAAGTATTGCCATATGGTTTGCACATCACCAAGATCCTCCTCAACGCGGATGGGCGATCGAACGATGTCATTATCGCTCCATTCTCTGCTCGCGAACTTGTTAGTGATCGGCGGATGATGAACTCTGTTGTTGGGAGGTATACAAATAGGCTCCCTGTTGGAAAATACGAGATTGAAAAGGGCGGCGTGACTGCGACCGTGACGCCCATTGCCAACTCACGTGCGCTGGTTTTCTTTCGCATGAAAAGACATGTGCTAAGGAGGGAACAGGATTGCCTCACGTGTCCCTGCACAGCGGTCCAGAGGGTTTCGACCGCAAGAACTGGACGCGCGTGGCGACGAACAAAGCAAAGAACTTCTCCAGCGCTGAGAAAGTCCTACTCGGGAAGCTCGACGACGAGAGCGTCGCTATCTTCAGTCTGATCAGCGAAGATGGAGACGCAGGATTTCCCGGGACACTGTACACTGAAGTAGCTTTTGCTGTTCTCCCCGTGCCGGAGGAGAAGATCCGCAAGACCGGGGACATCGAGCTGGGCAGTCTCGCAATCGTCTACCGCGCTCGCCTCCTTCCTGGTGGTGCTACCATCACGCCAATCAACTTAACCCACCATTGGGGATTCAACTTCAGCGCATCCTTGGATCCCAAGACGGAGCCGGACGCGAACCAACATTGGCTGAGGGCTGATTCGTCCAAGCGGCTCGAACTCGGGCCCGACCTGATGCCGACCGGCGAATACTCGCAGAATGAGCTGGACACCGAATGGGACTGGAAGTCGGGCAAACTCATTGGTGAAAAACCGCTGCCCCGATTGGATGGTTTCCTTGTCTTCGACCGGCCTCGAGCTGAACAGCAGCCGGTGCACGTCCCATTATCACAGTGGGAGAACGGGAACCTCCTCCAAGAGGCGTTGGACGAGAAGCGTGAGAAAGCGTATGTGCCGATCGAGCTTTATGAGGAGGCATCCGGCGTACGGGCAGAGTTCATTACGAATCGTAGGTAACGGTCATCACAAGTACTCGTATCCTGATTTTCGGTCAGAGCCGGGTGTGCAGCTCTACGGCGGAGAAGGTTTGCAAGGACAGGGGACGAAGAAGGCCATACATGGAGGGAAAGCGGACGGATCTGGGTACACTGGCCGTCCTGGTGTATTCCTCGAGTTCCACGAGCCAGTCAACGCGTTGTTCAGCGAGTTTGGTAAGGAAGAGGGCGCAGACACAATATTATCTTCGGGTGAGATGTACAACAATTATGTCAATGTTGTGTTTTGGTACGTTGTTCATCAGTGGCCTGTCATTGTTTCTGATCCACTGTGTTACAGTTATCAGCCGAGGCCGTGAGTGTTCAACATAGATGTATTGCACATGTACGTTGTGGATATCAGTGCTTCACATTGAACAATCGACCATCTTCCGATCACATACGATGGATTCTGAAACGCACACGCCCAACATGCCCGGTATGCTGAGAGGATATTACATCGACGGAAGTTACCTGCCGAGACTGTGCGATGAACTGTGGGAAGAGAAGGAATATGGCAACTCCACATGGACGGCAGGAAACGAAGGAAGCTAATCCACATAGATCGGTGACTCGTGCTCCCCTTTGCGCGCCTTTCCCGAGTCAATTTTCACCTGATTGCCTTTTGCCAAGCGCCGAGAGGAGCGGAATACCCCTATCAGAGGCAACCTTGACACCAAGTCCCAAGCGCCGTTCCCCTTGACGACCTTTGCTGGTCGTGAAACGGACTGGTATGCTACCCTATCCGCTCCCGCGATTATTCTCAGGGCCCTGACAGCTGCTTCTGTTCGAAAATTCTATGCACATTTCCGAACATTGGCACGTCCTCTGGAGGGCGCGTTGTTGCAGAAAGCAAGACAACAAGATATGGACCCCGGGGGGAACAGCAAAACCGCTGGCGCCTTTTGAATCACAGCGTTCTGTATTTTCATCCCCCATCCCTCCTTTTTCCTCTTCGTTCACCATCCTTTCGGTGTTTAGACGCTCTTCGTCCCCCTTCCCAACTAGATTATTCCTACCCTCACGCACTTCAGCACAATGAAGGCCACTTTCGTTCTTTCCACCCTCGTCTCTGCCCTCCTCTTCGCTGAGGCCCACAGCCTGAAGCAGGCTTCCGCGCGCGACGTCGCTGCCCACGAGAGGTTTGCCGACCTTATTGCGCGCCATCCTACCCCCTCTACTGCCCCTTGCGTTTGCCCCGATGGAACTCCTTGCAAGCACTCTTGCGGCTCCGACTGCGGCCAGAACGGTCAAGGTCAGAACCAGAACCGCCGTAGCGAGAAGCGCGATCTGTGGATCCTCGAGACCGACTTTTCCGGCGAGGTCTACCCCGCCAACGTCATTGCCGGCCTGATCAAGGGCGATGGTGTCTTCACCCACACCAACGGCTCTACCGTCACCGACTGGGAGTACAAGATCAACTCCGAGGCCAACCGTCTCACGTTCTGGAAGAACCGCCGTGCTGGCTCCGGTATGCTCGAGAGGATCAAGAGGGGCTTCATCCAGTTCTCTGCTCCTTACCTCTCCAAGGTGATAATCCTCGACGCCTGCACATTACGGGTGGTTGTTGACGGACTTGGTTTTCTAGGTCATCGCCATCTACTTCGAGGATCCCGACAAGGTTTTCATGCTCTCTGACAACTCCGGTGTCAAGAACAAGGACGTGATCCGCATGGCCAAGCACCTCCTCGCTGACAAGGAGCAGAACGAGTTCATGATCTGGCACCACGTGTAAGTTGTAACCCTCGTCTGAAGTATATTGGGGCTGACTGGTGTGTTCTAGCATTGACCGCCCGACCATGGAGGCCGTCGTCTCCACCCTGTGCCCCCGTCTCGGCCCGCAGTACTGCGAGAACTAAACGTTCGCGCTCGGCTGACCTTCTCGTTTCTTTTTGGGCTTTTAGTAAACCGCTTCTTCGTGTCCCTTCAGCCGTTCCGCTCCTCCCCAGCCAGCGCCACTCTTTCCGCTGGTCTGGCCAGGCTGCGACTCAGTTGTATACCCCGCGCGTCCAAGCTTCTTTGTCATTTTCTCCACAATATCGCTACCAAGATCTACTACGAGTCACACTGTGAAACCACTTGTGTATCCCGTGTCTGAAACGTCCATCGGAGGGAGGAGGAGGTCTCACGGGATCGGATAAATCCTTTGTAGCACATCCCTTTGCTTTCAATCACGTTGTTGTTGTTACCAAAAACATTCTGAATAGATTGCATGATCTGTTTGGAGCACTTGCGTCTGTGAATGTGACTAGCGTGCGCTTTGGGAAGTGTTAGCGGAAAGAACGGCGAATAAACTTGGTTCCGTGTACAAAGTTACTTTTTCTTGTTCCCTGCCAGTGACTCTGGTCACCATCCATACCACCTCTCGACGATGGCCACGCCAGGCCCGTCGACGTCGCACATACCATCAATGAGCTCTCCAACGCCATCATCCAGCGCATCCTCCTCAGCGCCAACAGCAGCAGTCTCCGAAACCTCAGGCATCCGCGCAGTCCTCCGATACAGCGGCATTCCGCCCTCCCTCCTACGCGTCCCAAAATTTCGTCTCCCATCACGCAACTGGCTCATCTTTCTTGGCGTCTCCGGCTCCCTCGCCAGCCTATTTATTTATGACAGGAGGGAGTGCAAGCGTATCAGAAGGGAGGCGTGTGAGCAGGTGCGGTGGATGGCCGACTTGCCCCTCGACCCTCAGGCGACCGTCAAGTGCATCAAGGTGCTGGCAGCCAAGCAGCCGGGAGATGACGAGAGTGCTAAGGGGATGTTGTATTTCCGAAAATGGGTCAAAGTGCATTTTATTCTGCATATCGTGCTTGGTGTGTCAATGCTAATGCACTGCGCGAACAGCCGATCCTCGTTGCCGCTGCTGTGGACTACGACATGATCGTCGGCGAGCGACACGGGTCTATCACGAACCTCGTGTCAAAAGAGATCCAGCACAAACGGCTGATTCGCGCCGGGTTTTTGCAACCAGATGCAGGCCCTACGCCTTCTCAGTCCGCACAAGCCCGGCAGGAACGCGAGCTGCAGGGCGGGGTGGTACTCGTCGGGCGGGCGACGTTTAAAGAGTACCTCGAGGGGCTGAAGCGGGGCTATGGCGAGCCTGCCAGCTTAGGGCGGGGAGGGAGAGAGAGGGGAGAAGATGAGGAAGACGCGCTTGTATCTAAGGCGCTCGAGGGGGATGGGGTATTCGACGAGCCCCATATGGCCGACTCTACCTCATCGGACAGCGATTCAACTATCGGAACGCCTCAGCCTGTTTCCCCCCAACTTCAGTCCTTCCGCAATCCCCTCCTGCCTTCGTTCGAACTTCGCCCCTTGGCCCGCCTCTCCCCTTCACCGTCGGTCGTCCTTCCCCCAGAGACCTCTCTGCCCCCGCAACCTGCGCTCCTCTTGCTCCCTTTCCGCAACCTCGTCGGCATCTCTCTCATCCCGCGCCAGATCTGGGGTTTCTTCAACAGGCGGTACTACGCCAAGAGCGGGGCAGAGAGCGCGCTCATCTTGTTGAAGGGCGCGACGCGACCTTTTGACCCTGAGACGGACTTGGAGTTTGGGAAGGACGCGGAGGGCTTTTGGCCGGGCAAGTTTGACAAAGTTGACGAAGAGGTCGCTAAACGTAAGGCGGAGTACTACAAGGAGTTGACAAAAAAGCTGGCTACAGCGCGGGAGCTAGCGAATGGCACGCACAAGCCTACCAAAGAGGAGGAACGGAACCCGCCCAAGACGGAGCAGGAGCTAAGGCAGGAGAGGTTCGATAAGGAGAAAAGGTGGAAACGGGAGCTGGAGGGATGGGAGGTGGTGAAGAGGAGCAAAAGGCCGGCTTGGGAACAGGGATGGGAGGAGCAGATGAGAGTTTTTGAGCAGGAGGGTGTGAGGGGGGCTATTTAGTTAGTATACACACTACCTTGGTTGAATAACGTAGTAAACTGCATTATTGACTGTTGTGAATATTATATTACCGCAATTTTCTTCCAACAAGTAGTCCCTGAGATCACTCTTCTTGCATCTAAACTCCTCACTTACCCTCCTACTAGTCCTACGTATTGCACACAATGTCCCGCCCTCAGCCAGAAGTGATCATGTCTGTACGTCCTGACCATTCCCCATATCTCATCCGCACCGGCTCAACCATATGGTGACAGTTTCAAGACGGCGGGTTCTACAGTCAACAAGCACTCGTCGCCGGCCTGACAGCGGTCGAGAAATCCTACGCTGAGTGGAAGGCCCGCCCGAAGCCTGTTCAGCCAGGAGCGGATATCAAACTTGTAAAAGAGGATGTGGAATTAGTCGTGAGTGCTCCATAGCTCCTTTCTTTGTGCTGCGAGCTGCAGACACGGAGCATCCAAGCTGATTACGCCTAGATGTCAGAATTGGACTATACGAAAGCTCAGGCTGAGAAGGCACTCCGCGAGCACGGAGGGAGCGTCGAGAAGGTGTTCGAGGAGTATGTAAAGCCGGCCAAGATGAAGGAGCCACATCGGTATTAGCTTTGTGGGGTGGGGGAGAGGACAGCATGCACGAGAGCAGAACCGGGGATGGTCCTGAGACGAACGATAGTGCGCTCTGGAAGAGTGTTGACATGATGTATTTCTATCATATCGAGTATCTAAATGGTATCATCTCCCTGCTATCCACACCAGCTGCGATACGTCAAAACCTTTCACTACTGCAAACCAAAGTCAGCATCATCCTCAGCCTCGCATCTGATCCGAACAAAGAAGAAAAGGAGCAGAAAAATACCCTCAGCCTCGCCTTCCATAGCCTCATCCGCACCCAACCAGCCCGCCATAAGCCCCTAGGGCGCGAATGGGGGCTGGGGAAGATTTGGCCTCCCGAGCTGAGCAAGGGAGGTGGGTGCGTGCGGGTTACCAGAGTTCACATCAGAGGGTTTGTATGAAAGAGATGACATTGAACAAAGTGGTTGGTGGTACTCACTAGGGGGAGACCTTGGGATACGATATCAATTGAGGAGTAGAGTGTTGGATAGAGAGAGATGTACGCCAACCACCAGGTGATCCGGCTTCCTCGCCCTCGACCCCTTAAGGAAGAGCTCAGCAAAGGATTGTTTTTGTGGAGCGTTTATATAGTTGATATTGGCGCTCTGTCTGGACCAGATTAACTGTAATAATGTGCGATGCACCAGTTGACTGGCAATTGGAACGCCGTGGTTGAAGAGCAAGGGCTCGAGGAGGTAGGGAATTTTATACTTTCTGCAAGCGTTTAGGGCCGGCTGCACGACCCTATTACTTGAATACTTCAGCGATTTGCTTCTCATCGTTGGCCTGGATGTGAATGCCCGCCTATGCCACCCGTTCCTCTCATCCTTCAACATTCGAAGCCCTCTTTCGTCGCTCGAAATTCGCATCTCACACGCCGTCCATCGCCCAAGTTTACACGGCGCCTACCGCTTCCCGCGCAAGAGGTGACTTTGGGTTTAAACATCCTTTTCCTACCGGACGTAGAGCACTTAGAGCGCAGTATGTGACTGTGCAGCGTGCGGACGGGTACTGGGGAGGGATGCTCTGGGCGAGTGGGGAGACGAGGGCGAGATGGGTTAGTCAGATGGAGGAGCTGGACGCTGTCGTCGAGCCGGATATCTCAAATGGAAGCACAGGGAGAGCGCAGAATGATGAGTGGTACGAGGAGAGCGAGTTTACTCGAGCGCTGGATGCTTCTACGCACTCGAGGTCTTCGTTCGATCCCAACAGCCTGGGTGGTACACGCTCGAGCCTCCTGGGTGAAGAAAGACCGTACAAGAACTGGGATAGGCTGGGAAGGAAAGCATTTGAGCGTTGGCTAAGAGAAGTACGCGGCTTGCAGGGGGAGTTTAGGCGTTGGGTGCTTGATAGGAGAAAAGAGCAGCTGTTTGCTCTAC
Source organism: Dacryopinax primogenitus (assembly GCF_000292625.1). Classification (NCBI taxonomy): domain Eukaryota; kingdom Fungi; phylum Basidiomycota; class Dacrymycetes; order Dacrymycetales; family Dacrymycetaceae; genus Dacryopinax; species Dacryopinax primogenitus. The sequence goes on along the minus strand of NW_024467209.1, from coordinate 781,815 downwards.
AAGCTGGAGAAAACCCCAAGCTCTCCGACCCCGCTGGACAGTCCGACATCCTGCCCAACACGCACAGACCGCCAACTAACAGCCACATCGCTCTCGACACTTACTACCACAAAGACCCCGCAGACGACTTCTACCCCCTCGCCCAATCCCCCTCCGCCCTTGTAGAAATGGACCATTTCTTCGCAACCCGCCCTCCTCCCACCTCTCCAGCCCACCTCCTCGCCATTCCCCACCCGGTTTCCGGCCTAGCCTATGCCCGCCCATCCCGACTGCAAGTGTTCCTCAACACAAAGCCTCAGCGAGGCGTCGTACTAGGCGAGCTTCCCGCGGAGCCGTCTATCTCTCCAGCCGTGGGACGCAGGAGGAGAGGAGAGGATGGAGATACAACGTTCCTCGTCGGTTTGCGGGGACATGCAGCCCGCGTAAGCAGGCGACATTCCGGCGGACGGATCGCCCCTTTCCTCTACCAGGGGAGGGATCCCCTGCGGAACGAACCCCGTTTCCGTATCTGGCAGAGCACGCTCCTCCGCCCGCCTGAGGTTGTCCGGCCACAAGACGTGGGCATGGGGTTGTACAGCCGTGGGGAGGAGAGGGAGGTAGGTGTGCTGAGGATGGAGCTGCGCGAGGTTTGGCAGGGTGAGAAACTGCGTTTCTGGGAACGACCTGGCTCGCCTGGCTGGGTAGCGAACGATCAACGCACGTCGGAGTTCTTCTCCCTTCGCTCGACGAATCCTCCGCTTGGCCAGGAGTTGGATGTCGGTGGTGATGGGATTGCGGAACGTCAGAAGGTGGAGAGCGCTAAGGAGGCCAAGGAGCGGGAGGGAAGGGAAAAAAGGGAGAAGAGGAGGGAAAAAGCAGCGAAGATGTTGAATGATGTGGGGGCTTTGTTGGGCATTTAGAAGTGGTTGAACATGATCAAATATCACTGTATTATACCATTTCTCTCTATCAATGGATGGGATTTGACATTTATCTCTGTTGTACATTTTCTGTTTTCAAGGTAAGAAAAGCAGATGCGCTCTTGCTTTTTCCAAGAAGCAGGTGTCTGGGGTCCGTTTTATTCAGGGTCCCTTTCGCAAAAGGTGGAAAAAGACACTTCGACATCGTCTTACACCTCGACCTCACCGTCCTCGACGTCCCGCTCGCCGTGCACAATGGCGAGCACAATGGCGTCAACGTCCGCAACTCGCAGTCCATCAGGGTTCGCGTCTCTCCTCCGCCGCTCCAAATTCGCATCCTACGACCCCGCCATCGGCCAAGTGTACACCGCTCCTCACGCACACCGTGTCCGCGGTACCTTCGGGTTCAAGCGCCAGCTCCCCCACGGTCCCAAGGGTCTCAAGCTGCAATATGTCAATATGAATGCACCGGACACCGCCTGGAACGTCATGTTCTGGAGTTCTGGGGAGCGCGGTGCTCGGTGGATGAATACGATGGACGAACTGCGCCCTCCGTTCCTCCCCGCCAATGACGGGATTGACTCGACTAGAGATGGGTGGAACACTTGGATGGACCAGACGCGGCCGAAAGATCGACAGACGTGGTACGACGACACCGAGTTTACCAAGGCTCTTAAAGCCGGCCATTCCCAGGGCCGGGGATCGAAGGCACTTGACCTGGATCCGCTCGATGGGGTACTCCCGACTAGGAAGCAGGACAATGAAGTGTTCCCGAGCACTAATTGGCATAGGCTAGGGAGGAAGGAAATGCGGAAGTTCTTGCAGGATGTGAGGGGCCTCAGCGAGGACTTCAAGGCGTGGATCGTACAAAAGCACAGGGAAGGCAGTCTGAACCTCTTGGATGAAAATATGAAGGCAGACAGAGCCAGCAAAAACAGCAAAGCTGTTCTTCTGGATAACGATGTCGTCTTCTTCGAGTTGATGCACGCCCCTAACGCCCCCCTGCTCTTCTTCGAATTCTTGAAGGAGCGGCGCTCCCCTGACTGGACCGAACAGCTCATTCCCGCCCCACACCCTACGGCCGGACTGTCGTACCACCGGCCATCCACACTCCAAGCATTCCTCGATCATCCACCGATAAATGGCCACATCCTCGGCGAGAGGCAGACCGGAGGGAGGGGCCGCAAACGCGATACAGCGGACAACTCCGTGCTCGTGGGCGTCGCTGGGCATGTGGCCAAATTAGAGGAATTCGAGCAAGGTTCGAGGGCAAAGGCGATGCAGAAGTTGTCGGACGACCCCGAGCTCGGCAGAGGCCAATTCCGCATCTGGAACACCGTGCTAATAACGCCGCCGGAAACCTCGGCCTCAAAGCGCGGCTCGCTCAAATGGGAGGATATCCGGGGATCCCGGGTCAGCATCGAACTTCGCGAGATGATTCCCGGCGTGGACGCGCTCGAAAATAAGAGCCTGCCGGGTTCGCCGAAGTATGTCAGCGAGAGCCTCAGTGACCTGCGGGTGAGAGGTATGACTGGCCAGCTTCGCCCAGCGACGAACAAGGAGAAGATCACTTCGAGTTTCTCTCTCAAAGAACCCTCGGGGTCCCAACTCGTCGATACCCTGGACAGGCTCCTTGATAAAACAGCTACCACACCACGCACGGGCTGAAGGAAGACGGCAAGCCGGGCGAGCACGAGGGATAGTGATATGCATGCATGCAGTGCTTGTATCTCTTCGTTAACACCATAACCCTAACTAGTGTAAATGGTTAAAGCACATCAGGACAACTCTCGCCTCTTATGAGGTAATGATTCACCGGATCCTTAACCCTGAAAGGGAGCGTTACTGCTGATCTCTCCGATCAAGGAAGAGCTCTTGTAGACAGACCCACAGCACGTGAATCGAAGTGTCTGTTTTGTGCGTGTATGGTAAAGGGTATGTGCTAGATACAGGTGGAAACGTCGTTCCGGTGATAAGATCCGTAAGAGATGTGGAGATGGTAGGTATATCGTGAGATATCCGGGGGATAGAGGGATTGGGGGAATAAAACGATCAGGAAACAGGTATTAAACTGGATTAAACTGGCCCAATAGAATGCGACGGTCCTCCTTGTTGTGGCCTTCCTCCTACGCCACTCCTAGAAGCCAACCCCTGTCCTGAACAACACGGTGTACATGCTCCGCGGTCACATTGTCTTCCGGTCGAAGGACAAGCGTGTTCAACGCGGGCAGATCCAGCTCTCGTAAGAAGCGCGCATCGGCAGCGTCATCGGTAATGTCGATAGTGAGAGTTGCCAACTCGAGAAGACAGATAGTGGATGTTCGACCATTCGGACTTGCCGGGGTCGGCCCCTCGTGGTCGAGTGCGGGAAGGGTGAGCTCTACCAACCCCCGTAGGCCTTGCAAGAACAGTCTAAGCTGTGTAATCGGTGGTCGTTGGCCAAGCTGTAGAACCAAACTTTTGAGAGACGGTATCGGCTTCGGGAGCACGAGATCAACGTGGCTCTGCAAGCTGAGACGTTGTAGATTGTTCGAGCCTGCAAGAAGTCGACTCAGCAGCAGGTCGAACTTCGGGCTGGCCTTCATTCCTGTTTTCCAGTCGATCGCGCGCAGCTTCGGGCAGTGTGCTCCGTCGAGCCCGTCTACGAGCCTGTCGAGGATGGGTGCTGTCCAGAGTTGGTCACGTACATCGAGCTCGAGTGTACCCCAGAGATGTTGCCTGGAAAGAGCGAGATCGAGCAGTCGGTAGTCGGGCCCGGTGATCGAGGACGAGGCGACGCTGTCGCTCAGTTCGTACGTCAGGTGTAGACGAAGTTCACTTGCTTTCGCTCGTTGGAAGGCCACTGTCGTGGTGTTGACGAAACCTTCCGTGTAGGAGGGTCGGACTGGTATGGTGATTTCGGACCAGAGGGAGGGGCAGGAAAGAGCGCAGTTTCGCCAGTAGAAGCACACTTGGGAAAGCGTGATTCTTGCGGATGGGTGGGATAAGACGACATGATGGAATATATTTTGGAGGATCTCGGGTGGGAAGTTTTGCACGCGAAGAGGCGAGAAAGATGAGGTTGGAATAGAGGCAAAAATAGGGAGAGATGGTGGGTCGGGGAGGTAAGAAGCAAGCCGCATGAGACGAATTTGCTTTTCTCGCAGCTGTGATGATAGAGCGTCCATTTGTCGACGTAGATCTTCGATCTCTGCTGCCAGCATCGTCCGTTCGGTTTCTGACGTGTGGTCGACAGTAGGCGGCATAGTCACAGAGCGGATGGGGATAGGAAGAGGATTAGCTTCAATTTTGACTACGTCGACGAGTTGAGGAGTCTTCCCCAGAGACCTTATAGGAAGAAAAGCAAGGGCAGTCCTCATGTAGGCGGGCAGGCTCGCAGCCCTCGTTCGTGTGCGGGGCATGGCAGTAGATCCTTGCGTCGAGGCCATGGAGCGTAGATGTAGCCCTCGGAGAAGAAGAGGAACAGGGGCCCACCCGCCGGAGGCCGCGAGATTTATACCACAGCTGAGGCCTAAGCCGCACTAGGTGCGAAGTTTTACACTCCAACACCTTGCCTCGTGTCGGTCGCACTCGGTATCCGAATCTAGCGGGGTAAGAGCGGGCTTAGTGCAGACAGGTCGTCGGTGCCCTGAAGGAAGATGCGAAGATTCCAAGATGCTCCGGCACGTTCCTCAGTGATCAGCGATGAGCGTGTGTGGGACGGATGGCGCAAGACGCAAAGGGCGTGTAGGACACGGATACGTACATGCCTCATGTCGCGGTCCTAGCACGCAGAATGGATTCGCATCACATGGTCATTGGCAGTGCGTTCCGCTGTAATACATTTCCATAGTCAAATACGAGCGCTCGTGAGATACAATGGGATATATACATTGGCAGGATAAGCAGAAGCTGTCAAACGTTGGCGCATCCCCGTCGGGCCGAAGATGTGCGGCAACGGGATGACGAAAAGTGCGGCGTTGTGCGGCGTTAGAGAACAGAGAAGGTGAAAGGGAACAGGTCAAAGCTGATCTCATCTCGTACTGTCATTAACCACAAAGAAAAGCGCCAAAAAATTACTGTATGTACGAAGCTTAATCTCACAGCGCCGGCCGAAAACAGGCCTGCGAAAAACGGGCAAGGGAGGGAGAGGTGCCGAGCGCCGAGCTTCGGCCGAGGACATGTGAAGAGCACTAGCAGTGAGCGCAACAACTTTTTTTTCAAATTGGCTTCGGGTTGCCAGCTGTTTGGACGTGCTTGCGACCGATACGCGTGTTTTTCCCTTGCCCAATGCCGTGGATCTGGTATGTCGATGCAAGCAGGTGAATACATTCGTCGTATGAGATAGGCAGAACTCGGGCGGGGCGAGGTTGATCTAGCCCCAAAGGGAATTCTCAACTCCAACAACCTGTGTTCAAATTCGAGATGTATCAGAACACATCACATGCCCGAACAGAACGTAGGCACAGATCGGAACAGGCTGTTTGTTGTTTGCTGTACCGCGATCAAGGGCCAAGGGGGCAAAAAAATTAGTCGCTGTCCGCATAATCTGATCATTCCGTAGCCTAGCAAGCGTACGTCTGGTATCATCAACTCGTCATCTTAGGTAACAAGGGGTCGGTGTAAGTAGGAGAAAGAACGGTCAATAAGAGCAAGAGGGGATAATAAAGTGAAGTTGCAGAAACAAAGTCTGGGCAGAATGAGGATGGGGATGAAGCTGAGGATGAGGATGAATGAGGATGGGGATGCGGGTGCGCCGTCTGACCGAAACTGTCCGTTACGTACAAACGCATGCACACATACTGTCCGTACAATACGCCTGTCCAAGCCCCTCCCCCGGCGTTTTCACGATTTGATTTGCAAAATCTGTTGGTTTCCCCCGCCTGGCCGCGGTCGTGTTGCGCATGAAGTCTATTAATTCGGTGGATGCGAGGGGCACGGGAAGGTGATGGTGGTGTTGACCGTGCAGGTGGGCATAAGCGGGCAATAGGACGCGACAAGTCTGGAACACGGAACATGAAACATGGACACGGAACATGAAGCATGAAGCATGGCGAGAAGAAAAGGCAAGTTGAAGTTGAAGTTGAAGTAATAGACAATTGTTGCAAGCTAGGTGGGATCGAGTCGAACGTTGAGTGTCGAGCGTTAAGTGTCGGGGGTTGAGGTTGAAAAAACGGCAAATGCACATAGAGACGGAGGATCATTAGTCCCTGTCGACGTAGGATGGGCGGCAGGGTGGCGAGGGGGTTCGGGGTTCGGGGTGGGTAGGTGCGGTAGAGAGGGAAGAATGTGCGGAGGGCGAAAGACAAGGTGGCAAAACCTGCGAGGTTGAGGTTGAGGTGTTCATTTCACATGTTGTCGTCCCGCTCCTGCACGGACAAGCAGGGGTATCAGACCGAGCAGCAGGGGCTTCTCGGGCGAGAGCAGGGCATGTCGCTCCCGATCCGGACCGGGTGGTCATACGACCAACTCGACTTCTTCCCTCACGACTTCCACTCCAAGCACCTCCATCTCCATCTTATCCTTCCCCCCTCCCAGCCCCACGCCCCCCAGCCCCACGCCCCCCAGCCTCACCCCCCCGCCCACCCTCACCCCGCTCATAACCCCCTCCTCGACCACCCCCACCCCCAGTACCACATCCCTCTCCAAAACCGCCTGCACCGTCGGCTTGGCAGAAACGGTGTACATGAGTTTATTCGTCCACACATGCCTGAACTGCGCTACGATGAGCGGTGCGACTCCAAACGCGAGCCCGCAGGGGATAGCGACAAAGTCTAGCATGCACCAGGGAAGGTGCCTGCGCGATGTTTGGTGTGGCCGAATGCCTAGGTACTGGGGGGGGAAGGAGAGCGCCGCTTCCTCCGAACTGGATGCAATTTTCTCTTCCTCGTCCAGTTCCTCACCCGGAATAGCGTACGAAGCCGAAGCGCGCGCACTAGCATCCCAGCGCTTACCAGCTGCTTCCCGATGATAAAAGTCATGCATGAGTACCATAACGACAGAGAAGGCGAACCCGGCTCCGGAAATGAGTTTGCACGCTTTGAGCGAGGCGGCAACCAGGTCTGGCATGACCCATACTACGCTTGCGCCTGTTGGAAGAGGGGCACCACCCAGCAGCCAGCCCCAGGCCGAGGCTGCAACTGCAGCTGCGGGCGGGGTAGCGGCGTACGGCGTGCGGAACATGCTCCACGCCAAGGAAGGCGCCGTGAAGTAGTTCATGAGTGCGAAAGAGCCGTTGGAGTAGACGACCGAGGGGTAAAAGTTCATGATCGTTACCATGAGGAAGAAATGGGCGATCATGATGTGCGCTTCGTACAGTCTTGAGAGGAGGACAAGCATGGGCCAGATCCTTGTCGGTGCGGTCTTCCATGCCGAAGGAGGGGAGAGGGGGATCATATGCTGGGGTTTGAGCAGAGGGGAAGGGGCAAGAAGGGAAGAAGCGTTGAACAGCGACCCGTCTGCACCTGCGGCTAGGAGCGTCACTTCCTCACCTACGAGCGTCGTGGCGGGGGAGACGGTGCCAGTGAGGGGGAACTCGTTCTCGCTCTCGTTTTCCAAAATACTCGGGCTGGGACTGGACGGCTGGCTCCCTTCCTCGCTCGTACTGCCCGCAATGACCGTCGCGGCAGAAGAAGGGAAGGGGATAGGGGAGACAGAGCGAGAGTCGAGCATGAGGAGATGGAGGTTGCCACGATCCTTGGAAGGGCCAAAGTTCTGGGTTAAAGCGCGGTTCCATGCGTACCCCGTGTCCAGCGAACCCCACATATGACGGATAGCCTGCGTCCACCGTGCACCGGCGTCGTTTATCAGCCTTTGGACTCGCGAGCTCGCAGGAGCACCGACGACGTTGCACTGCGATGCTGGGGAATAGATCGTCTCCACCTTAAGCTGCACACGAAAAGGCTAATTAGCAACCGCTACACGACACGAGGGAAAGACGCACATGACCACACGTATCAAACATGCACTTTGTGAACATATGCATATCCTCGCCGATCGCCTCCGGGCCCGCGTCCCAGAACCCGACATAAACTGCCAATCCCATCGAGACCGAGTACGCCGAAGTGGGGATCTTGACCGTCGAGCTAGGATAGAGCCCTCCAATACCGCTAATCTCCCGTCAGACGTGCACACACGTGATGAGAAAGGGGAGACGCACGCGCAAGCCCACATTATATCCGTCACCCTGGTGAACACGGGCACCTCATCCTGGTTCCTGTCAAACAAGATCGGGGGCGCGAACATAATCCTGTCCCTATCGTCCGGGGGTGCAAGGGCAAACTTGACGGCGATGGAGAGGAAAAAGTCTGCAGCAAAACACGTGTCCGAGTCCATGACCGTGACGACCTGGCGGGCGAGGCGGGTCGGGTTGTCCATCTCCCGCGCAGCCATGAAGCGGCTTGCCCAGGCGACGTTGCTGCTCTTGCCTGCGGATTCACCGGGTATGCCAGCGGGATGGAGGCAGTAGGCGATCTCGAGGAATGCGCGTCCATACTCGTCTGCGAGGAGAGCGGCCTTTTCCCCGCTCCCAGACTCGCGCTCCTCCATGGCCAAGCAGACCTTGTACATCCTATTCGCCAACGGGTGGGAAGCGAGCACGTCGAGCGTCTCCCTGAGGGTGCCGAGGGACTCTTTATAGTTGGGGAGGATGATGATGTGCTCTACTGCTAGGAGGGGGAGGATGCGGTCTGTGGGTTGAGGATGGGGGAAGGGGCTTGTAGCGGTCGGGGGCAAACGGAGCTTCTGTTCCAATTTCAAGCTTTCCTCGCGGTAGAAAGCGACCCAGTCCGTGCGCGCCTGTTGGCGTGTTCCCCACCAGCTGGAGTGCGTTGCGTGCGTTAGCGTCAATCTCTGCAGGGGGGAGGGGACGTACCACCGGATCATGCCGTAGGCAGAGCGGAACTGGGAGCTCATGAAGGCGATATGGGTGAGGAGGAATACGAGTGAGAGGGTGATAGGCGCATAGTACGGACCGAACACGGTAAGGAGGAGTACAAACAAGTGTGTAATGATCGGCAGTCGCTGGAGTGCAGCAGTGAGCGTCAGTCCCGTGCCCCACAAGCCGGTGTTCGACACGGCAGTGGTGCTGCTGGCGATGCTCGAGTTTGCTCTGTTGTGCCTAGAGCGACGGAAGGGGATGGGTATGCGAGGACTGGGGAGAGAAGGGAGGAGAGCGGTGGTGGATGATGAAGAGAGGTTGTGGTGGTGTGCATGGGTTGGGAGAGCGCTGGCTTTTACTGCGAGGAAGCGGCGTACGAGTGCGAAGAGGTATGCTTTGCGCATTGTTGGGGTGGGGGGGGAAGATGGTGTAGGGTGGTGTCTATAGGGGAGGAAGGTGAGGTGTGCGACAAGGAAGGGAACGCGGCGGTGAGAGGAGGTGGAGGGAAGAGGAGGAAGAGGTCGTCGTCGTCGTTGAAAGGGAGGGAGGAGGAGGGAGGGATAAGAGAGAGAGGGGGGTGTTGGCAGAAGGATGAAAGATGAAAGGGAAAGGGAGCAAAGGGGTGAGAAGGGTGCAAAATGGAAAGGGAAGGGACACGCGAGGGAGTTATCCCTCTTACTACTCTTTCGTTACTCTACACCCCCTCTATCTATTTGGAGTGACATTCCCATCACTCCATCCCATCACCCCCTTCACTCCCTTCACTCCCTTTCTATTGGGGCCACAACGTTAACGGGGGGCGCGTCCCCTTTTCTCTCTCTCACGCGAAAAACGTGCACAACCCCCAGTCTCACACAGGACCCCACAACAGCCACTAAACCCTGACACCTGCACATCGCCCCACTCAGCGCATCTTCACTCCTCCTATGTCTCATAATCGCACACCTGTGTTTCTGCTCAGAGCTTAGCAGCAAAACTGCGCCCAGTGAACTGGTCTAACACCTCCCGTCCCTTCCCATCCGACTCCCCCCCCCCCTAAAATAAAAGCTCCCATCCCTGTCCTTCTTCTGCTTCTGCCCTGCTCCTGCTCCTGCTTCCGTTCGCTTCCCTTCCACATGCGGATCCAGGATTACCCTCTCCAGCCTGCCCTTCTATCTACGTACAGATAGAAATGAACATTCACATATTGCATAATATTAATCGCTCGCATCGCATCGTATCGTATCGCATCGTCTTCCGCAGTAGATCACCTCGCCGCAGTTTGACTACGCACTTCCACCTCTACCTATCGCACTTCCCAAGCTCAAACTCACAACCGACCATCCAGTCCCTCCCTCTGGCTATCCAATACCCGAACTCCCCGAACCCAGCCCACCAATAATGCCACTCTGAGGGTCCAAGGGTCAAGACCCCTTCTCATACATTACCCCGGAACTCTAACAATTCCAATTCCGACGTTCCGGAACGCGCGGGACGAGTGTATAAAAGCAGAGGGGGGTAAGATGCTGTTAGTCATTCGCTCGGGTAGAGCGTGCGCTGCTGCTACGCTTACTGCGTTTGCTGCTGACTATGTTGCGTCCGTCCATCCCTCCGGCACAGCACCCTCTCTCGCTACAGTACTAGTATGTCCAGCTCCATCGGTCTCCACTGCCATCCGACCGCCCAACCGCCCCCGCCCCGAGCGCGTCGGTTCGCTTCTCCCATCGCCTACCTACATACCTTTTCCAAGTTAGGCGACCCAAGTGTTTGCGTTTGCGTACGTGCGTGCGTGCGGTTGTTTGTTTGACAATGCCCGGTCCGGGGAGGTTTGTAGGTTCAGGGACCGGTCCGGTGTGAGACACCATAGAGGTGTGAGGTGAGAGCGAGCGAGCGACTGAGGCAGGGCAGAGGGAGATCTAGAGAGGGATACGAGCTCGAATTCCTGTCGACACTACCAGTGGACAGCTGCGTGCGAGCAGTGGTCAGGAATGTAGAACATCGTTCCTAGGGGAAGATGAGGGACGCGGACGACGATGTGAGCCGTACGCGTGTGAGAGTATGAGCCGTGTGAGTCAGTCGGTGGTGCCGGCGCGAGAGGAACCATCACTGTCACTAGTACTGTCACCATTGTCCTGAGTCACTACCCTCAGCCAACATCGTTCCATCAACAGCATAACATAACATCATAACATCGACAAAGCCCGTACTCACAACCCTCCTTCCCCGAGACGAATCAGACGTCAGACTGTCCGCGTCTGTCCGCGGCGGTAGGACATCGGCCTGGCGATCAGAGGGACCAGAATGAGTACAGTATTCCCGACATCAACGCCCGACCGGCCGCCGATAGGTAGAGGCTATGAATAACTTCGGGAGCCGCTGTAAAGTCCTGTTCAAGAGTAAATCCAATCATAATGATATTGATATTGATATTGATATTGATATTGATATTGATATTGATATTGATATTGATATTGATATCGTCAGATCACGACTCGGTCAAGCTGAGTCAACCTGCTGACCCAAGCAGGGACTGAGGGGAAACACGAAACGCGAGCCAGGCACAAATAGACGCGGTATGAGATGTCCCATTTGCCTGCGCTCCATTTTCCCGTGCTCGGTGGTCAAGTAATTAAATATTATAACAGCTACGTTTCTACCCGGTTGTACAGCCGCTATCGGAGAGCGACGTTTGCACCGGCCAAATATCTTCACCGGTAATACATTGGTGCTTGTGGGGTCCTTGTGCCCCTCACGAGCACGCGTAGTGCCAGGAGCTCATTACGTGACGTAACGGGACAGGACGTGAACATCAAATCTAGAGGTTTGGACAGCTGGGTGTCTCATGCCGTGTTAAACAATAACTGCTCGGACGAGCAGTGTGGAGCGGGGTTGGGGCAGGATGAGGTTTGTAGCCGCGGCCGGAGCGCTTCTTTGGGATGGTCTATACTTAACATACCACACATAGCGTGATCTCGCGTCTCCATGATCAGGTGGTCAGTGGCAGCCCATCAAATCGAACGAGGAGAGCATGTCGAAAACGGCAAGCGTCATTTCCTCATGGGGATGGCTCACGATAGATCCTGTACACAAGTACAACAATATAAGACAACAACGCTTTCCTACACTTACCTTCTATTCCCATCACCTATTATTACCCATACATGTTACTCCACTCAGCAAACGTCTCAAAGTTGCTGACAAGATCCATCTGACAGAGAATACATTCTCCCTCGATCTTCCTCTGCAGGCGGGTCTTCGCCACACACCCGTGCATCCCAGGAATGCCAAGCCGTTCCGCCACATCCCGGATGCAGCACACGGGCGTCCGTTCGAATATCCAATGGTCGACTTTATGTAACCTGCTGTCAAAGTTACATCTCGGACATTCGCCTTGGAGTTTGAAGGTGAGGGTGGGAAGGAGCGCGCGGAGAAATCGTAGAACGAAATCCTGGGCTTCGTCCTGCTCTGGGTCGCGAATAATCACCGTCTCGAGATGGCTCTTTTCCCTCGGCAAGTGTAGCAGGGCAGAGTCTTCGGGTTCTTGCCCAAGTGGGCAAATGTTGAGCATGAGAGTCCGCAGGAAGGGAGAAGTAGACAATAGGATGAATGATTCGTACGACAGGGCGCGCATCAGTGAAGAATAGTGTGTTACCGACGTCATCAATGAGCCGACCACAAGTACCTCCAGATCCGGCCATGCTCTCACCAACTCGTTTACGTGCTCGTCTTGAATGACAACGAATGGCTCAACGTTGACGATAAATGACTTCATCTGAGTGCACTTGAAGAGTGACGCAAACTCTCCAAGTTGCCATACGACAATGTGAGGAGCTGCCAGCGGACAGCGGTAATACATGCCGAATCTCAACAGTCCAGGCCATTTCTCGGCAATGGTCTTAAACGCATCCGAGAATACACCGCCCATATAGGCGGGGTCGTACAATTCGCTTGAATGTTCAGGTTTCACTTCGATCGCGGTGATGTAGGATGCATCCAACCTTTGCAGGAAAGCATGGAGCGCTAGAATACAGCGACTGGATATCATGAGATGCTGCAGGCAGGGTAAACGCAATGTGGTTGGTAGATCGGTCCTCCTGTCGATGGAGCATTCGAGAGAGCGCAGTGCAGTGAATTTTGGAAGTAATGCGAGATAAGACGATTGAAGATCTATGAACTTGAATGCCAGCGCGTGAGGTTGGAGTTTCGTAGTCGTCAGAGCATCAACAAAGTTGAACGCCTCATCACCCCGTCCCATCCGGCTTTCTTGGACTTGAATATGCAGAAAGTCCAGTCGTTGTAGCTTCTGCAGAGCCTTGAACGTTGCTGGAAGGCGTCTTTGCATCGGATGCCCAGTAGTATCGCTGGTGGACCAATCCATAAATTGTGCGCGATGGAAGACGCCCACGTATTGCAGATCTGGGAGATCGGCGATGAAGTCCACTCCCGTCTCGAGCGCCTTGTTAGTAAAGACCGACAAAGCCACTCGGCGCAGGGATGGGAAGCTGGATTTTGGAGATTGGGGGCCAAGAAATTTTGAAAAGGAATGCAGAGGGTCGTAGTCTACCGCGTGTTGATCAATGCTTAATGCATGTATTCGGGCACGATATAATGCCATACGAGTTCGGCTATCCAGCTGGATTGAACGTATGGGTAGTTGCGCGTGCTGCTCTCGAGTGAGGATTGAACTTGTGCATATATTGGGTAATGATGCTTACTTGGAGCTTCCGATATACCACTGCGACAGCTTCTTTGGAGCCGAGCATTTGTCGCTGCAGATAGTCCAGGTCGTGACATTGCGTCCACACTACTTCAATGCATAAGCAAAAGAGATAGCTGCAAGTTCGTCCCAGGGAAGTAGCCGTCGAGATATCGCAATATCGAAGAATGAGCCGAATAATGTCATCTATGCCCCATGCACGATGCAATCTGGTTGACCTCTTGTCATCTATAATCAACGACTGCCCTGAATACAGTCTCCTTTTTGCTGGGATGTGCGGCATACTGGTCGGCAAATGCTGGCCCCAATTCAACACGTGAGAAAGGCTGTCCGATGCCCACCTCAACGTCGTTGGCGGCGTTGATTTCTGCATTGGTAACCAAGTGCAGCTAAGCCTGCTTCCTGGTACGAACAGTGCGCAGCTACATACCAATCGGCCGGCCACCTCGAAGACCCTGAACGGACATCGGACCGACCTTACCGATCGGAGGCACGTGAGGAAGATTGACTTTTCACCGAAGTTAGCCTGCTTTTCCTGCTCGACAACATATTGGCCAAGCAAACATGGAAGAGGGAACAAGCAGAGGAATTTCTTGCGCCTTGTCTTTATGCTTCCGTTCTGCGTGGGGGGTTACCCCACGCTGGTACACAGGGTTCCGTTCTTTCGGTTTCGTGGACAAATTTCCACGTGCTACTGAAGCTCAAGAGCAACTAGCCTTGTAGGTGGCTTCTATTTGCACCGCGGCGATCCAGTCGACACTTACGCCCCTGTGACTGCAACTGCAATGCCGGGGTTGATGAACTTCACTCGAAGTGGAACTGAAATAAACCTGTTGCTTGGATGGTGCTTCTGTGTTGTATCCGGGACGTGGCAGTCCATGCCTTGCTGCTCGGCGTCCATTATCGGTGCATATCTTCGAAGACCACGGATGGTACTCCACATGGAACGCCCTGAAATGCTGGCTTCTAATCGGCGAACTGCACCATACCAGCCCATTTTGTCCCACGAAGCTGACGAGAACTCAACCCACGAGAATAGCGATGCTCACATCTAGTGAATGAGTTGCCGGATGTTGACGGGCAAACTGAATCAATCGACGCTTATCGGAAGACTTGCGTAGCGCATTCCCACCAGTCTTTGTTGATGTCCTCCCATGGGATATATCAACCTCTAATTCAACGGATGTAACAATGCGATCTCAATTATGTTGGTCCCATTGTTAGCAACATGTGCAATTGGACTCGTTCTAGGCTGGTTGCTCGTGTCTACTAGACGTCCCGCTAATCTCCCTCCCGGTCCGAAACGTATCCCGGTATTTGGCAACTTATTCCAAACACCTTCCAACCTGCTCTTCACCAAACTTACGGAATGGTCTAAGGAATACGGTGAGTATACGTGATCGGATTACCTGGATGTAAGCATTGACACTTGTCACCATAGGAGGTATATTCTCGTATGATGTCATGGGACAACCTATCATCGTGCTCTCTGCCGCCCAAGAGGCTGGTGATGTCCTTGACCGTCTGTCGGCAAAAACCTCCGATCGGCCGCCGTTGATCAAAGCGGGAGAATTCTTGTGCAAAAACATGCAGATGACATTCCTTCCGAGGGGCAAGAGGTACGTCGATCATGATGCTTTTGCACGTGGTTCTGACACAGCGGCAGATGGAGGACGATGAGACGTGCCGCCCATGAAAGGTTTGGATTCACGTGAGATGATCGTTCTCTGTGCTGAACATGATTGTAAAGCCTCAATGTCCGCGTCGTGAAGGACTACGCTCCAATGTTGAAAGACGAAGCGACGATTCTGGTCGAGGGCCTGGTAGATCATCCCGATATTCCTGTCTCCGGTCATATCCACCGAGTTGCAGCATCTATGGGATGGAGGAGTATATTTGGCCACGAGGCTATACCCCTGCTAGGACCTGATCCATCACATCGGATCGAAGAATTGGCTGCTGAGATGTCGGTTGCAATGCTTCCCGGAGGCTCGGTTGTAGACGTCTTCCCCATGCTCAAGCCTATCATCGCCAGAAGCAAGTTCCTCAGGAAGTACGTCATCGCATCATATTTCATCGACCGTGTAGTTGATTCCCTTACAGACATGCTGACCGCTGGTTCGAAGAGCTGTCGTCCTGCTTCCTACATGCGTATTCTACGGACCAGGTCCTATTTCTCTTAGACGACCTTGCAGAACAAAATCTCAACTCGTATTAGATCGAAGGGCAGTTGTCTGTTAGTGGCACGTTGAAAGAGACAGGCGAGAAACTCGGCCTCACAGCACATGACGGTGCATGGATAGGTGCTGCCCTCTTGTATGTTGCCGTCGTCTGCGTGTTACGAACCTCCGCTGATGAGAATACTCTAGCTTTGCAGCGGAGGATACTGTTGAGTTCTTTCTTAACAGCTTGGACAATGCGTTGATACCAAGGAAAGACTGCATGCTCTCTACTCTGGTTCATTTACGCGATACTGCTGTATCCCGAGACTGCCAGCGCCGCTCGTCAACAGCTTGCTGATATCGTTGGAGATCGACCACCAGAGTTTTCCGATCGAGACAAGCTGCCCCACATCGAGGCTCTGGTCAAAGAAGTCTTACGATGGAGACCTCCTGTTCCGATGAGCATTGGACATGCAGCCTCCGAGGTACGTTCTGATACGATTACCTTGCCTTTTACCCATGTGATTCTAGGACTTCGAATACAAAGGATACACCATTCCCAAGGGAGCGGTTGTCGTGGCTAATCTCTAGTGAGTTGTCCTGTCCTCAACTAGACGTCAGTGTACTGATACAAGCAGCGGAATCGGTCGAGATCCGAAGTTGTATTCTGACGGAGAGCGCTTTGATCCTGCGCGATTTATCGATAAGAACGGCCAGCTGAAGCAGCCGGCTCGCGATTCGAAGGATGACTATCTCTGCTTTGGACATGGCCGCCGCATCTGTCTCGGCAAAGACATTTCCATTGAATCCCTTTGGATAACGTTCGCCTATCTTTTGTGGGCATTTGACATCAAGAAAAGGCGAGACTCGAATGGGGACGAAGTGAATGTTTTCGAGCCAGGTTTCCTCGATAAGGGTGCTACGCTTGAGCCGGTTCCGTTTCCCCTGCAACTTTGTCCTCGGTATATCGATCTCAAAGAACGGTTAAAGGCTGCAAATCATGGGGCGTGAAGATTTAGCAAGGCTATGCAAACGAAAGCATGTGGATGACGGCCAGCCGATATGAATAGCAGCTCTTCATTGGTTCGAATTAAGCTGATTTTTTTACCACGAGTGACGATGCTCAACTTTGTACACCCAACAGTTTCATGAATGACACGTACAAAGCTTACCAAGCCTCCAGGCACATTCACATGTAAGAAGGCAGGGGACGCTTGCCGTCACCGTTTATTTCCGTGAATATTCTCAACGGTTAGCTGCAAGTCTCGGACATCCTTTCCCAAATGTTGACCTTCTTTCAATAGAAGCATAAGAGGGACCCTATAACTAGTGGGTGAGCAGATGACCCTTGAACCGCAAGCTCACTGCAGCTTCGCAACCGTGTGCAGCCGCGGCATGGACCGCTTCACAGAACTGTGCTCCCCTTCTATATAACAGACCCTGAGATGGGGCTAGATTTAGAGTCGCACGCAGGATGCCCGCCTATATCTTGTTCCTCTTTGCCCTGTTGATCCTGTTGTTGTTTTCGATTCGTCGTCGGTCTCATGGGGCAGCATATCCTCCAGGTCCCCAAGGTATTCCGGTCCTAGGCAACGTTCTAGAGCTCCCTCGTAGTCTGCTCTTTCTCAAGCTAGCCGAATGGGCTCAAGTGCAAGGTATCAGGTTGACTATATGCATCATTTCCTTGGCTCACTTCTGGATAGGACCACTATACACCGTGAACATATTGGGCCAACCCCTTGTTATTATTAATTGCGCTAAGGAAGCAGCCGATCTTCTGGACCGTTCATCCCTCATCACAGGCGGTCGACCATCTTTGATCAAAGTTCGTCTTTGCTCCAATTTTTACTCGCAGCTGACTTTTTGCAAAGGCTAGCGACTTCCTCACCAGAGGACTGGTGATTCCATTGATTGACAAAGGAGAACGGTAAATCCATTTCTCTTGCCACTATGCCATGTGCCATGCCACTCATGATCTTTAAAAGATGGCGTTTAATGCGGAAAGCTACGCATGAGCGGTAAGAACAGCACAAAACCTCTCGCAATGCTTTGCGTCTCACCAGCAATTGATCAGCTTGAATGTTCGTGATACCAAGTCGTTTGTCCAATCCAAAAAGACGAAGCTGCTTGTCTAGTCGAAGGTCTTATTCGTCACCCCGAAATAAAAGTCTTCCGTCATCTGCATCGGATAGCTGCTTCTATTGGTTGGCGTGCGTTATGGGGATTTCCAGGAATTCCCGTCCAGGGGCCCGATCCCAGCCATCGGTTGGATGAAGTGGCCGAAGTGCAATTCAAAGCGGCCATACCAGGAGGGTCGATTGTGGATATTTTCCCCGCGCTGAGGCATATTATTAGCCGATCTAAATATCTTATGCGGTCCGTCCTTGTTCTCAATTCTGTTGGGACCTTTTCATCTAACAGTGTACCCAGCGAATCGAATGCTTGGTTCGAGGAGATGAACAGACTGTCGCTCCATCTGTACGACACATCCTGTGCGTCAAAGGCAAGTTGTCTCCCTCCTCTCGTGACAACGTACCTCATTATTTGGGTAAGGAGTGGGGAATTAGTTTTGGAGCGAGTTTACGAGATCGGGAGCGGAAGAGTGGACTTCCCCCACAGGAGGAGGCTTGGTTGACGGGACAGTTGTTGTAAGTCTCCTTCTGTCTTTGTAACGCAAGACTGATTTATTGAATCAAGCCTCGCTGCTAATGATACAGTTCGCGTGGAGTTCAGCGTTTGACTTGATCTGACTGGGTTCTATCAGCCATCGACCTCCTTGGCGTATCTCGTCTTGGCGATAGTTCTGTATCCGTCTCAATTCATCACAGCCAGACAACAAATAGATGCAGTTGTCGGAGGTTCTATGCCATGCTTCGAAGACTGGGATAAACTGCCTCTCGTGGAAGCGATAATGAAAGAACTTCTGAGATGGAGACCGCCTGCACCGCTTGGTAAGTGCTCGACATAAACACCCCACAGTTACGATTGCCAATAAGTCTGCCATAGGTGTGCCACATGTTACTTCAGAGGTATATCTCGTACATGTCTTACGTTTCCTATTGTGACAAAAACTAGGAGATTCGCTACGGCAAATACTTCCTGCCAAAAGGAACCTCATCGGTGGCGAATATCTGGTGAGCAACCTTCACCACAGCATGACGTATACGAAGCATGATCCAGGACGATTTCCCGCGATCCAACCTTATACACTAATGCCCAGGACTTTGATCCTTCGCGATTCATCGACGACAACGGAAAGTTGAAACAAGGCGCCCCTGACTCGCATAACGATTACCTGGCGTTTGGGTTTGGCCGACGGGTATGTGGGGGGAAGGCGTTCGCGATTAACTCCCTGTGGATCTGCATCGCTACCCTGCTCTGGGCCTTCGAATTTGAGCCCACTAAGGATGCCGATGGAAACGACATTCTGCCTGAGGCGATGGACTTCGTGGATTTCGGTGCGACTGTGCGACCTGCTACACCGGTTAAAGTCGTGCCCCGTTTCCCCGACTTACTGCAGAGGATCAGGGCTTCCAGAGATCATTGTATTGACTGATTGGTTGTCCTAGAACAGACGCGCAGCTGCAGATGATAATGGTATTTGAAATGCGTTAAGGTGTCTAATATGTGTGACATGCGCCGATGGCTAGAGCAAACTATTCTATCATAATGATGAGCGCAAGCTCACGTCCTTGAAAGAAGATAAGTGTTCCTTCTCTGGTGAGAAGTATCCTTATGTCCATTGTTGATGCAATTCCGCATCTCCTGTGCCTCCTTCGACACCGGCCGTGCTTGTCCCCCACTTGCGAGTGCCTTTCCCAGCGATTGAGTCCCTTTACAGTATTCAGCGCATCGTTCGCGGCATCAACCATCTCTGATGCACCCCTGTGATCTCCCAACGCCCCATGCCAGTGGACCCGTTTCTGGTGCTGCTTCGCCTCCATCACGTACATATATGCAGCAAGGTGATGATTCCCGTCCGCGGTATGTTGTTGAGCCAGCTCAGAGTAATCCTTCGTGTACCACTTGGCTTCAGCGGCTGTTGGCTGTCCTATGCCTGACTTGATAATGCCAGGGGTATGGGAGAATGATCAATCTCTGTCCTTCGTGCTTGAAGTAAACACTGGCGCTGGATGCGTTGCACTCCCAGGAGCATACGGAGGAGGAGGATCTGAATGGGTGACGGAGGCCATGTGATCATCGTGCAGTGAATAAGGTGGGGGAGTCCATCTCATGAGCTGCGGAGACGTCAGGCTGGGGAGCTTTCATAGCGTGCACCGTATTCATAGCAAGGGCCGGTTCAAATCATGAGCTGTGGGGACATTGCTCCGACGAAGCTTTTGGGTCTGAGGCTTAAGGTCAGTCTCAGAACGGGATTGGATGTGGGCTTGACCTTCCTGAGGTCCACCGAAAGCATGTCGCCTGAATTGAAATCGTAAAGTGAGAGATGCACGATGAAGTCAACAGGTTCACGCACAGTATATTTGGCAGCTTTAGAGGGCTTCCAGAGCCACCAATGCAGCAAAATCCAGATCAAGAATACAGTTTTAGCAAAGATCATGTGGAAGGAAAGGGAAGGAATAAAAGGTTACCAGCACCTCTGTTGGACGAAAAAAGGAGAGAGCAGAGGAGAATTGAGACCAGCTGCCGTTATTCTTGACCAGATCAAGATACTTATCCATGCGGAATGGACAACCTTACCAATATGTACAGAGTGCTGACCCGGCGCCGAGCACATCGCCTTCTCCAGTGTAGGATGCCTACGAGGGGCCCAACATTACTTTTCCGCAAGGGGGCACATAAAACCCACACCAGCACAATTGAATAGTGTGGTTCGGCACAAGCTATTTTTTGTTGTGTAAGTAATTACAGATATCATTGTTTGTTCGAATTGAATGCGCACCTGTTTGGACTTCGTGCACTGATTCCACTTGCGAAACCTGTTCGAAGTCGCTGCCTGAGGATCTACACGTCTGAGCACCGCAAGCTAGCCGAAAGTATAAAAACGTGGCCTTGAGAACGCTTTCGCAGGCTTTTCGTGAGAAATCATAGTCGCTCTTCAAAAGGCGCCGCAGGTTCACGTGAAAAGGCAATGATCTTCGGAGAAAAGCAAGGTTTTGCTTCCGAATCTGATTATTTAACTAACTTTAACTCTGGATTGGAAGTTATGTCTGTGACTCGCCCGATGAGCGTCGCACGGATCTCCAGTGTACGAAGATCGGTCGTTAGAACGAAAGGCCTTACCACGAGCAGCTTTCGAACTGTCAACGCCGACCGTCCTGCGAACGGGCTACGTTTCGTTCCTCTCGCTGCTCCACAATCATCACCCAAGAAAATCTCCGCAGCAACGACAAGAGTCCTGTTAGATGTGGACGACAACTTCAGCCGGTTTTACAACTGGACGCCGACCATCGATGATGGATTCCATGAATTGGACATGATAATCGCAGTGGGGTGCTGAGGAGGCTCCAACAAGCAACAAAGGTGTGTGTGCAGTCACAATAATCGAACCTCTGCTCATGTCGAAAGATCGTCTCGCTCCGACGCCTGGTCGCGTATGCACACAGGAGACTGCGCATTCATGATATCAAGATCTCGTCAAGCTTTCGATTAGACGTTGTCTACAATTGCGTTCCTCTGGTCCCTTCCACAGACGAGATATATATACGGCACCCTCGTCGCTCTATACGCCACCCGTTATTCTTGTGAACCTCTCACGCATAGCAGCTATGAGCTTGCGTGTGGAGAAGAACAGAGCGTTGTGGAACGCGTAATACAAGCCCAAGCTTGATTGGCAACATATGGAGCACAACGCTAGACACTTGGAGGCCCTGCTCAGTTGGTCGCTCCATCCATGCCTTAACGTTTCGTTCCCACCCACTGAATCTGTTTACAGGAATATATGCCTTCACCAGGGAGAAATGCAGTGACTTCAGTATCGAAACCATATGGTGCCTTGTGCGTTATGATGTGCCTATGGGATCAGGGAGACGGAGAAACACGGTGTATCGTCAATAAAGGCACAATGTCTCAGCTGATCTTTCGCTTAACTGAACATCAATGAGCAAGTGTAGTGAAATCGCCATGCATGGATAAGACCACCAGTCAGAACGCCCGGCACGCGACGGGTGTTGCGAGGGTTTCGAAGGATATCTCAATCGAATCCACTTGGGCAATATGGTCCAGCTTCAGCGGACATATGGGACAGGCTTCCTGTATACCCTCAAGCCGCTTCGTTCTTCGTTCAGCTTCGCCTGCCTTATGCCCATCTCAAAAGGCGGCTAAAGGTTGCAGGCAGGGATCCGTGAAGAATAGGACAGAGAAAGGTCAGATATCAATAGATTTGCACGGCCTTGAGATAAGCTCATTTCATTAGCCACACGCCTAGGCCTGTATGCCAAACGTCCTCTCACATTTAAACTGCAAGTGAATCACTTGTTAATCGAACCCTACTACCCGAGAATATATATTCACCGCACCAGTCTGGCTCTGCTCAGGCTTCTTGGACTGAGAATGATGCGTCAGCCTATTCCGTTAATGCCTCCGTGTGGGTGAAAAATCCAGTCCAGACGTGTCCAGACGAGGATAGACGTTAAACCTACCTGGTCTACGCTAGGAAAGATGCACCCGGAACGGGGTGATATATATTCCCTTACGACCGCCGATCGGTCGATCATCCTCGTCTTTTCGCACCATTGAGCCGAGAACTTGCAGCATTTGTCCACCCATCCCCATCAGTGTCCGGTACTGCATGGATATTGCGGAAGGGTGGTTGCGGAAGTCCCATCATGGTATTCCACTTGTTTGAGCTCCTTTCACTGGACGCGAGAAGAAGGTTCAAGAAGAGCATCACCAGAAGGCAATCTTCAGCCGCTGTCGACTCGAGCTTCGGGCCGCATGTGGCATGGTCAACTTCTCGGAACCATCACATCTTCGTATATTATCAGTCCTGAGAGGTTGGGTTTCGGTCTCGCGCGACATGAGTCCCTACATCCTTTTCCTCGTCGTGCTCACGATACTGCTGCTGATTTTGGTTCGTCGTCGATCTAATGCGGTGAACTATCCTCCTGGTCCCAAAGGCAACCCGGTCCTCGGCAACCTTTTGGAGCTTCCGCGTACTCTGCTCTTTCTCAAGCTATCGGAATGGGCCAAGGAACAAGGCAAGGTGAACACGTACGCTGTTTCGACGCCGAGTTGACTGTCGGATAGGACCGTTGTACACTGTGAACATGCTGGGTCAAGCACTCGTTATTATTAACAGTGCCAAGGTTGCGGTGGATATTTTGGATCGTTCATCCATAATCACCGGTGACCGGCCAAACTTGATCAAGGTTTGTATTCCCTGTAATTGTACGGCTCGACTGACTTTGAGAAGGCTCGCGATTTCCTGACAAGAGGATTGCAGATTGCGTTGCTTGACAGAGGAGAACGGTGACTCATTATCCATATGGTCGCAACGATCACAGCATCTCATTTACACATCTTTGTACAGCTGGCGGTTGATGCGAAAAGCTGTGCATGAACGGTGAGAACATCATTCCCACATCGCTGAACCACGGGCCTCATCACTATTGACTAGTCTGAATGTCCGTGACGTGAAGTCGTTTTGTCCAATCCAGAAAGAGGAAGCTGCCTCTCTCGCCGAAGGCCTTATTCTTCACCCGGAGATAAAAGTATTCCGTCATCTACATCGAGTGGCGGCTTCCATAGGATGGCGTGCGTTATGGGGGTTTCCAACAATTACAATAGATGGCCCTGATCCTACCCATCGCTTGGATGAACTGGGAGAGGATCTGCTAAAAGCCTCAATACCAGGAGGATCTCTTGTTGATATCTTTCCTCCATTGAGGCACATCATTCGCCACTCCAGGTATCTCATGAGGTTCGTCGATATCACTTGTGTGTTTGCAGCGCAGAGCTCACTAATATTCTCAGGAAGTCGAACACTTGGTTCGAGGACATGAACCGACTTTCCATTCACTTGTATGACACGTCTTGTTCGTCAAAGGCAAGGCAGGTCCGCATACCAAGGAATGTATCTGATCGTTTAGCTAGGAATGGGGAAACAGCTTTGGGGCGGCTTTACGAGATCGGGAGCGGATCAGTGGACTGTCACCTCAGGATGAGGCTTGGTTGACTGGGCAGTTGTTGTAAGCACTCTTCTAGTATTGTAACGTGCAGCTGATGGATCAAATGAAGCGTTGCATCCAACGATACAGTTCGTTTTCGAGTTTCCCGTTCGGATGCATCTGACTTCGTTCTATCAGACATCGACCTCTTTGGCCTATTTGGTCTTGGCGATGGTGTTATATCCTTCCCAATTCATCAAAGTCAGACAGCAGATTGATGCAGTTGTCGGCGATTCTATGCCTTCTTTCGAGGACTGGGAGAAACTACCGCTCGTGGAGGCGGTAATGAAAGAAGGCCTGAGGTGGAGACCGCCTGCACCGCTTGGTATGTGTTTGGGAGCACCGCAACACCCGTGACCATCACTCATTCGCATTTGTAGGGGTTCCACATGTTACTTCAGAGGTTTTGATTATTTGCAACCTCTGTTGCCTACCTTGACGATAATCAGGATATCCGTCATGGCGAATACTTCTTACCGAAAGGAACGCCATTAGTTGCTAACCTCTGGTGAGCCGTCTTCCTCACACGCGTAACTTTCACCTATGCATCATCTAGGACGATTTCCCGCGATCCAGCCTTATACACTAATGCAGAGGAATTTGATCCTTCTCGCTTCATTCACGAGAACGGAAAGTTGAAGCAAGGCACTCCCGACTCGCACAACGATTACCTGGCATTCGGATTCGGCCGACGAGTATGCGCAGGCAAGGCGTTGGCTATCAACTCGGTCTGGATTTGTCTCGCAACCTTGCTCTGGGCATTCGAATTTGAGCCGATGAAAGATGCCGATGGAAATGACATTCTGCCCAATCCAATGGACTTTGTGGATTGCGGCGCGACGGTTCGCCCTCTTGCATTCCCGATGAAAGTTATACCCCGCTTCCCCGACCTATTGCAGAGGATCAGAGCTTCCAGAGATCATAGTATTAACTGAATCCCAACGCTAGCTCAGGAATGTAGCTTGCAAAGATATCGTTAGCTGAAATATGAAGCATTTTGGGTACGGAGAATTAAACCAAAATGATGATGATGATGTGCGACAGGCGCCTAATATTCGCCTCCGTTTGGGCGCTGGAATTTCACAGTTCATGCACTAACGATCGACCTGACCCCGACGACTCATACCAACTCACGCTACATTTAAGGATATATCTACACGTACTGTATCGCTAAACACGCACTTAGAGCTGATTACACTGAGAGATTACTTTGTGGATCCAGACATCGTGTCATGTCGAATTCTCATGACGGTATGCTCTTTGTAGGCGACCAGGAATGCAACACTCACCGCAAGTCACAGACATAACCGCCGCATTGGGCAAGACGTCGTCATTATGCAATTTAGGGCTGAAGGCTCTACGCGCGCCGAATGCTCAGGCCCCGCAATCAGCCGGAGAGCTTCCACCGCTTACCGTCCTTCGTACGGACTACGTCTCCCTCCTTTCGCTGCTGTACAACCGGGCACTCTCCCTCTCCCTCGCTCTCAAGCCTCCAATAACCTCTGCAGCGGTGACAAAAGTCCTGTCAGATGTGAACGACGATCTGGGTCGATTTACCAATTGCACGCTGAGCATCGACGATGAGAGACATGGATCGGAGATGAAGAAGCAGATGCGGTGGGGTGCTGAGGAGGTGCTGGAAGGCGTTCAACGAACGGTGGACTCTGCCCTGCAGGCTGTGAACTCGGGGGCTGTTGAGGAAGGCGACAAGCGCGATCTGATACCGGTCGCTGCGCTGCTATCAGCGATCGAGAGCCTGAAATGGAGGCTGCCGAAGGATAACACGGACGCGATCCTGCGACGGTGGGAGATGGACAGTGCTGCGCTGGACGATGGGGTTAGGGAAACGAGGGAGATGATCGAGGAGGGTGATGAGCGGGCGCAGAAGGCGGGTGGGGATGCTGACGAACCCGAAGAGGAAGATGAGGAAGATGCAGGAGGGTGGGACGAGTTGGGCGATGGGTTCGGAAATGAAGTGCTCAGTGGGCAAGAGTTAGATCGCGTAAAGAAGGTGTGTGCTCGTGTCAGCATAAAACAACGACTATCCACTGATGTGCACAGGTCTTCTCTCTCCTTCGACTAGTCACGCTTCTGCACAAGAGACTGTTCGTTCATCATCTCAAGATCGCGCGAAGCCCCCCCTTGAGCGAGGAACACGTCGTCGCCCTGTTTCGACATTCCGCTCCTCTGGTCTCGTCAACCGACGAGCTCGCTTCTGCCCTCTACACACCACAAGACGTGCCCGTGATCCTTTCCCGGATCAAAGGGGTGCACGAGCATGTAGAGAAGTACAAGACCGTGTGGAATGCTTGGGATGCCGAGTCCGGTCTGGCGGCGCTCAGCGTTGGGGAGAAGCCAGGGAAGGAGGATGAGGACGCGACGAACAGGAAATGGTTCGACATGTGCTTCGTGCAGATTGACCGAGTTGTCAAGGATCTAGAGCATACGCTCGCATGAGCGCATGAGCTCAGCGTGACTGCATCTGTATTCATTGTTACGTGCAGCACACGAATGGTACCATCTGCACAAGAACGGCCAGAATCATCACCATACTCATAAACATGAGGTGAGGCCGAAAGAAGATATACGAGTGTTCGGCACTGTCGGGCCGAACAGTCGTATATCTTCTTGGGCGTCCGGTCATGTCATCGTTGTATAATTGTAAAGGACAACACGTTATCGAAGTCAAACACAATTGTAACTTCTGCCGCGGTAGACGGCGAAATTCGTAATACATGTGGCAAGGGGATTGCGTTCCAGACCAAGCGCATTGTGACGCACACACGTAACATATTGTGCACAGTCATTCCCCCCGCAACATCATACCGCACAAGACAAGGAGGCGCAAGGAGGCTGTCTCCACCTCATGAACCTCGAACATCTCCCAACCTCCCTATACCTAGCAAACGTGCCTCAGCCCCCGACTCCTACGCCACCAAGAGAGAGATAAGTCAAGCATGAGCACATGCTACGTGCTTGACTTTGTACCGCCCTGATCAGGGCGGTACATGTGCTCGGCCTAGCTACATTGGGGACATAATAATGTTCCGCTCATGAAGGTAGGTCGTGTGTCGTGTCATGTTGGCCGTGTTTGCACTCCCGTTGGGTGAAAGGCTGCTTTTCCGGCAATGTTCGGATAGCCGCCTCGGGGTGAATGACTCCCATCTACTCCACTCGGCTACTTGTGATAAGCCACGGAGGCGTGAGAGCGTGTGGGATTTCTCGGGGGAGGGAATATTGATATTACTGCTACATACTGGATAATCGGGTGAGGAAGCCTCTGATGACACTGAAAGATGATGCGTGTGTTGTTCTTCCGGAGTACGAGGGCCTTTAGGTTACACTCCGGATACTCGTGCAGGGTGTCAGAAATCTGTACTAGAGTATAATTGAACAATAGACGAGTTGTGACTGGAACATGAAGCAAGGAGTGTGTTCTGGAGCATGGATCTACACTCAGAAGATAGAAATGGCATGGTACTATTGATGGTATTCGCACGAAGGAGAGAGAACGGTCGGTGCTGCCGGGCCGTGAGGGTTGGATGAGAAAGGCGGGCCGAGGATGATCGAGTGCGGAGTGTGTGGTTGGTAGGCAGGAAGGTTGTCTGAATTGCGTTATGGTAGATTTTTACCCCAACGAGAGCGATGCTGTGATGGATGAGACATGACAATGATTAGCTTAGTTTAGTGTAATATTATTATCGATAATCAAGGGAAGTTGTGGCGTTATGTTCTAGCCCTTGTAAAAATCTGAAAAGGGCGAATAAAAGGGTTAAATTATAGTTTAAGATTAGAAGAGAGAGAGAGAGATGTGAATCGATCAAGTGCACACATGCTCTCTTTTTCCCTTTTACCCCCTCGTGGCACCCCCCTTGCTTCCCCCTCCGTGTGTGGTCGTCCCTTGTCTCCACAGTACTCTTCACTCCTCACTTCACTTTCCCCCCTCTCTCCTCCCTCCCCCCTCTCTCTTCACTACCACCACCATCCCCTTTTCAACCCTTCACAGCCATCGTCACCTCACGACCCAGCACGACCTGACACGACATTACGACTCCATTCATCCCCGAGCCGCATCATCACCCCCTCTCATCCTATCCCATCACCGCCATCTCCCGCCCTCCCACACAAACTCATCCTCCGGCCACGAGCACCGCATTACCCTCTCACACCCCGCATAACCGAATAGCTCTACCCGATCCGGACTCCGCGCAGTGCATTACCGCCCGCACCCCTCTCCCTCGAGGTCCTTAACTGAAACCGCGTGCCCCTGCCGACCGCGAGGGCGCACCCACACACCAAAACACAAAATCTCGCCTTGGTTTGAGCATACCTCCCAAGTGGAACCCGACTGTGTCACGCGGAGATCTCCAGTCAACTAGGGCTGAGAATTCGAAGAAATACTCATTGTCACTGCTGCTCTCAACAGTTGAACGAAAGAACGAACACGCGAAGCGTTGCTAACGACTCTGACGAACTTTGCACGCTTTTCTAAGTGCGTCCTCTACTGTTACAATAGATTGGTAGGATGCTGATGTTTCTTGTTTGGTAGAAATCATGGCTACTGCTGCCCAGGCCGCTGCTCTGGGATTGGAGCACTGGAAGGTGACTATGCTTGGCGATGGAGGGGTGGGGAAGACTGCGCTCGCAGTGCAGGTCCGTCCATTCGCTCCCTTCCATCCACTTCCCCGCTGACTGTATCCCGCAGTTCACGCAAAAACAGTTCATCGGTAAGCCGTGACTGGTTCATCACGATGACACACGCTCATTACGGCACTGCCCCTTTCGGTACCTACAGAGACCTACGACCCCACAATCGAGGACTCGTACCGCAAGCAAGTGCTTGCGGACGGTAAGATGAGCTTCCTGGAAATAATCGACACTGCCGGCCAAGGTTAGTCCTGTGCTGTGCTCTACTGGCGAGATAGGGGCTGACGGTCACACGACAGAGGATTACTCGACCCTTCGGGAGCAATGGATTCGGTAAGTCCTCTCCCCCTCTCCTGGCGCAGTTCTGACCTGTGTCTGGTGTCCCTCTCCCTCCCCGTTTTCGCCCAATGCAGTGAAGGACAAGGCTTCATCCTCGTGTACAGCGTCACGAACCAGACATCGTTCCAGAATGTAGACCGGTTCCGGAAGACGATGATCTCCCTCCACCCCGAAATCCCGGTGTTCCTCATCATCGGGAACAAGGCTGACGACGCCTATCGGCGGGAGGTGTCGGCCGAACAAGGCCTGACATACGCGAGACGGCATAACTGCGAGTTCTTCGAAGCGAGTGCCAAGTCGGGGCAGAACGTTGAGAAACTGTTTAGCGAGGTCGTACGCCAGCTGAGGGCAAACAACCGGTCCCCCCAGCCACTCACGCCAAACTCTACTACGTCGACCAGCGGGCGCGGAAGCTCACGCACGAGCGCTTCGGGGTATACGGCCCATTCGAGCACAGTAGGAACAGCGACACCACTGACGGTGCCGAGCTCGGGAAGCCTGGGGCACCAGCAAACACCGCGTGGGTATCCCGCGGCATCGGGAGCAGGAGGGCTGGGAGCACCTCGATCCCCTCCGCCCCCATCGAGCGTCGGGAAGATGTCTGCTCCCCCGGCGTTAGGACCCGGTATGAGTGCGTCTGGGAGCACAAGAAACAGGGGAGGGTCGACCAGTCGTTCTGAGCCAGCGGCGTATCCAATCCCGGGAAGGGATGTCCGATCTCCCACTGCCGCAGGAGGGATGCCCATGAGCCCACCAGCACCGAAGAAGGGCGCCAGCAGCGCACCTGCACCAGCAGTCCGAGGAGGCACACGACTGCAAGTCAACACTTCCTTCATCACTGGGAACGCCGCCAAAAGCTTCTTCTTCAAGACCGGCTCTGCCGGTGGAGCAAGAGGAAAGCAGAAAGAGAAAGAGAAAGAGGAAGAAAAGTCAAAGGGAGGATGTGTCGTTATGTGAGCTGTCGATCTCTGCCTGGAAGGAAACAGTATCATGTCTAGCATGTCTGGTCGAATCACGCTCTGTTTACCTGGACTATTCCGCTCTCTCGCTCTCGATCCTCCCACCCTCAGATACCCAGGGACGGACAAAACATCCTTTTCCGACCCTTTCCTTTCCTTTTGGTGTACGTGCTGTCTCTCTTTGCACTCGCAAGCATCCCTGTTTATCCATATCATCTCATCCATTTCGCTGCACACTACTCTTGCCCTCTTCATTACCCGCGGCGTCATACCTCCTGCCAGGTCGTTGTCGTTATCACATTGGGCGCTTTTCTTCCTCAGATTGTACAACACCTTTCCCTCCCTCTTTTCGCATCCGCAGCCCACAACCTTGTGGACTTCCGCTTTGCCCTTTGCCCGTTGTATGATCTACCTCTCCTCCCCTCCCTTCCTTCGTCGCCTCATCCGCTTCGTTCACTTTTTTGACTGACTGAAAAAGGATACCCCGGGGGGAAGCAGTGTGCTATGATATCGAATTTCATTTTCTCTCTCTCTGTGATACATGTCTTACCCAGTTCGGTTCGGACTTTGCTAGATATACCCGTGACTGGTCCTCCCCCTCCCTTCCCCTGGTTATCCATCCACTTAGACGCGCTTGTTGAGTAGAAGTCACATGCGGGCTGCCATAACCAGTTACAACTTAAATTCGTCCCCGGGTTTGGTGTCGAGGCAACCCAGGACCGCAGACGATCGACGTGCATTATAGGCGACCTGATTGACCAACCCCTGATTGGTCATCACCAAGTTCGGTCAGAAGCCGCCCTTCTGACCGAACTTGTGGACCCCCAATGCTGAGCTGGAAGGGTAACCTCCGTCCCTCGCTCTCAAACTCTAGATACACTGGGAAAGACTTGTGCCCAGAAGGCGGGAGGAACGATACAATCCGATCATATTGATCTGTTATCGTATTGAATCTGCCGGCGGTGGTGAGGGAGTGAATGGGCTTGGTAAGAACGGGTGCCTGGACGGGATGGGGGTATCTCATTGTGCGTCAATAACGGAGCTTCTCCACATCGGGCTAATTGATTGCCGCAAAGGAACTTGAGGCAGACCTGTGATGCCAAAGGATATGATCATGATCTCAGTGACTTCTCAGCTGTGAAAGTTGGTGTGAGCGAAATAAGATTCAAGCTAATTAGGAAGTACATCGGCACTTGACCGCTGAGTTCCAAAAAGAGTGGAGAAGCGAATGCTATTCGCTTTTCCACTCTTTTTCTCACAACTTAGTTTCCTCCTCCTTTATGCAATCCTTTGGGTTAGACCGGATGATTTGGAATAGAAAGAGGCTAGGTTATCGATTCGTGAATGGGAGCATGAGCTTTCGGGTCTAGGCGCAGAGCGAAGGACGTTCAATGCAAATCATTACCACAACTACAACTACAACACTATTCAAGTCAACGCACGCGAGCCATTCGACCTATTGAAAGAAATTTGTAAATAAAAATAAAAAGAAGGATCAACTGCTTCACGCTACGCAAGTTGTGCAAGCCCGACTCGAACGACATCTGAAGCTGAGGGAGAGGATCGGATCAGGGAGGCCACCAGCTGAGATCTGACGAGCCGTACCCAGAGCGGCTTGGATTAGCGAGACCGACTGAAGTACCTAGGACGCTTGGGTAGGTTAGTAAAGTTGAACAGGGAGAATAGCGTTGTAGACGCACAGATTGATGCATGAGCAAGGAAACCACTGCATTGATTACAAGATCAGTGTTCAAGTAAGTCGCGACGAAAAATGCCGATGAGGTCGGATTACGGATTTGCGGGGGAACACTGAGTGCCACGCATCTTCCGGCAACGAACCTCGTCACGGAACAAGGTCGGAAAGCGTGCGCGCTGAGGATGTGCAAGCAGCTTGGCTAAGAGAACGCTATTATCTGAATGTTAGATGGTATCTGAGAAGCGGATGGTAACGTTTGGCTTACCAAACCGAGCGAAGTAAGAACTACCACCTGCATATCAGCTGCATAGCCCAAAACGGTTCGGCACATGACAGCAACGTGCATATATGCGCCTCGTGAGAGTCTCGTTCTCTCATGCGACGTGTGAACGAGATGTTTGAGCTGGCAGGAAGGGAGGACGGAGGTGTCCGCGCGGTCTGGCCATCCACCGTGGGTCAGATAGGGTGGTACTGCGGGCGAGCTTTTCGAGTGGTCTGCGGATCGCGAGTGGGCGGCAAGCTGTGGAGCGCAGTAGCCTTCTCGTAGTCCTCCGTCTCGGCATGTTGAAACTCGGTGCAGTGAGGTGCTGAAAGGAGGAATAGGGTTGATCACCTGCTGGCCATACGTGGCACACAGTGGTTATGACGAGGTGTTGATTAAACGAAAACTCAAAGCCAACACGCAAGGGGCTGATGGGACGAGAGTCGTACTTCGAAGTTGTCGTTCAGTGATATGTTGAGGGAGTTATTCATCTTGCTATAACGAGGTGATGTCTGGATTGGGCGGTGTGGTGTGGCGCGCGCTACGCGAGTGGCCATCGGATTCACGAGGTTGATGCGTGTTGAGACCAAGATGCGATTGGTTCTGAAGGGGTTCTGGAAAGACCTTTCGTAGCGAAAGGTCAAAAGGTCGTCCGTTTCAGAAGTACAGGGTATATGCAGAGTTCAGACGACGAGCACAAGCAACCGGACGACGACGAGGCCTGTTCTGCCACCGTCGGCCAGCGACGACGCGGTGTTGCCAAGCAAATTGGTTTTGTGTGGCGCAAACCCGGGGAGAGGGGCCACCTGTATCCAAGACACGAGTACTGCCAAAGCCCCACAAGTTGGGAACGTCAAGAAGCATTTGGACGCTCGGGCCTATTTGGGGCCATCATTCATCAAGACGTGTCCAATAGAGGGAAAATGTCATCCCATCCTTTATCTTATCTTTATTTCGAGTATTTTTATCCCCCCAACTGTTTTTGTCAACCTACTTGTCGTTGGGAATGAGGGAAGGTACTCCCTCAAATT
Source organism: Dacryopinax primogenitus (assembly GCF_000292625.1). Taxonomy (NCBI): domain Eukaryota; kingdom Fungi; phylum Basidiomycota; class Dacrymycetes; order Dacrymycetales; family Dacrymycetaceae; genus Dacryopinax; species Dacryopinax primogenitus. The sequence continues at coordinate 749,137 of NW_024467209.1, read as the reverse complement.
GGATTTTTATACAGTCACGAGCGTACACCCTAATTGATTAGACTACTAGGGCGTTGATGGCTTTTTCCGGCGCGTCTTTCATTCGTCCCCCAAACACGTTTCCATCAGCCTATTCAGTAACCCCCCTTGGCACTAATTGGTGGGAAAAACCCGCGCCGTCCGACGAGAACCGGCGCCGTATACCGCACACCTCTCCTCATCTTCTTTTCTCACTCTTGTCCACAACTCTTTCTCATCCCTCGGATCTCAGTTGATCAAAATTTGGAGAAGATCCAGCTTCATTCACCCAACTCGGTCATCCTCTCGTCGAACGGCTCGAGTTCCGGATGTGACACCGAGCGACCAACCACCTCGTTTTGGCGGTGATCATGGCATGCTCAACGACTGCAACTTTGCAAAGAGCCGAAGATTAGAAGAGGAACCGAGCCCCAGATATCCCCAGTATCCGATAGCCTGATGGATTCTCGGAGAGTATCGGGTTAGATGATGAAGCATGGGCTGCGTGCGCTTGGCGACACCCTGGTCGGGCAAGGAGAACTCCTCCCTTAACGGCTACTTTGGGACTATCAATCTATCGGATTGATAGTCCCAAAGTATAGCAAGTGTAAGACTTATCCTTTGCACGAGAGTCAAAGACGCTGAAACCTGTTTTCCCCTTGTGGTAGTAGGTTGCCCGGAATGGTCGTTAGCACAGCGGGCATGTCGCTCATGCCGTCCGGAAGCCTGAATGCCGTCATCAACAACTGCAATCGGCGGTGCCCTCCCGAAGAGAACGTCTCCATCTGCAGCATCAGACCTGTCAACTCCAAGACATATTGTCCTATCGAGCGATCGAGCAGAACAGAGCAACGAGGGTGCGTCCAACATCCAGCCAGCAGAACCCAATCAGACACTAACATTGCTCCCAGCTCGTGCTTTCAAAAGCGCCGAGGGTCAACCAAAGGCCAGTCCCTCACCGAAAGCTCCTCGTCAGCGGTTTCCGAATGTGAGCAGGGAGGATCGCACCTTCGGAGGGTATTCACCGAGCGCCAGCAACTTGAGAAGGTGCGAGATCCTTGCATTCGCTTCCTTGCGCGACGTGCTGATTCTCTACAGGATAGAATTACTTTCTTGCAAGTCTCGGTTCAGCTCGGAGCTGGTGTCGGCCTTTCCAGCCCGTTATTTCGCTCTGCAGGGATAATCATTGTTTAGTGTTCAGGCGTTGTCCAATATCGTGTTCCCATCGCACACAGCCCCTATTACGTACCCAACATGACCTCGTGAAGTCGACCAACATCAATTTCCATCCCACCGCTGGCGCTTTTATCAGGGATAGAAGTTCCGAATCCCGCGAATATGCAAAAGCAGAAAATTCTCCCCGGATCTCGGCGTGCTCGACTTGTCAAGGGTTCGTCTTCTGATCAACTCCATCTTTATCCCGAAGACCTCAAAGAGTTCTTCATAGGATTTCAATGCACCGCTTCATCTTCTACGTCACCCCTGCGGCATGCCGGTTTTCGTTATTTAAACAAGTTCCCTATTCTACCAAATCTTCGATGTCAACTTGTGCTTGTCACACGATTCGTGTATTTTGCCCCCTTCCTTCCAGAGTCGAGAGCATGCCGTGTTCGCGAGCGAACTGCTCTTCCAGCGCCGGCAGGAACTCTCCCATATTCGCTGTTGGCTGTTCGCTTCCCCCTCTGATAATGACCGCCCCTGGGCCGGACCGGCCCGCTTCTTTGGCCGTTTTCGTTCTTCGGGAGTTGTTGGCATGTTGCCCAGTTCGACCTCTTTCCCATCACTTCCCTGCGCCTGCCTAGAACGATCTGCGACATTATTGACTGTGCGTTGCAATTTCGACAACTCACCCCATCGCTCTCTGTTAATCATGCTGTCCCACGCTGCGGCACAGTCGGCTCACCGCTCGTACTGGCTGACGTCGCCAGATGATGGGGGATTCCCATCTTCGCACAAGGGCACACAAGGTTGCCCTAGCCGCCCGGTTTGGGCTTCTTCCCCGATTACTTGGTTTGTTTGAATACAGTATCAGGTGTTAATCTCAATCTAGAAGGGGCTCATGATGGGTTGTCGTCACGTAAGCCTTCTCTTCAGGGCAGATGAACAAAGAGGGTCATTGTCGGCCCTAGCGTCGTAAACTCCCCCACCGCTGCCTGCAATCGGAATCCCCGTTGGGACACTCTTGAATCAGGAGATTGCCCCCGTTGCCCACGGGAGTGCTTATTTCCCAATACGGACAGAGCGCCTGCGTGTGGCTAAAGGTGAAGAAGTGCAGCGGAGGCATTTCACGCATCACATTCACTGATTTGCGAGTCTAAGCACCCCATACCCGTACCATGACAGGGCCGGGCAAGCAGGGGTGGCAAGCATGCGTTTCTAGCTAAGGGGTCACTTACTCATGTACAGGTCGGCACGTACAGCCGGTCTTTTGTGCATATTGAGCAGCTTGATGGCAGTGGGCATTGCTAACCTCTCTTCTTCACTCTCTCCTGGTTACGAGAGAAGTCTGGGAACGATTGAGGACGCGATTGGTCCCCAGCTACGTACGGCGTCTGCTCTATCCCAAACATTTCAGCCAAGAACGACTCGGAGGGCAGTGACATCACTCACTTCGACTGCGGTCGAACTCCTATCTCTCACCCTCCGATCCCCCATCCAGGCATTCTCCTAGATCGGAAAGGGCAAGGCGAGGTAACGCGCTGCAGTGCATTGGGAGAGCAGGCACGCACGGACAAGCTTTGGGCGCCACATAGGGTTTTATTTGACAGTCACGGGCTCTGAGGCAGCTGTTCGGCCTTGTGGCTACCGGCACACACGGTCCTTGTCTGTCCGCCGAGCGCCAAATCAGCCTTTTCACTCTTTGCTCAACTGTTCCGCGAATCCTAGAGCAGACTGGACTATAGACAACATACCCCCCAGCAACGTGTTCTACTGTCTGACATCGCTTTTCTCTGCGTCTCCCGGACACGCCGTGACGTGACGCGGAACAGGAGGTCGCGGACACACGGGTGGCAGCAGCTTGTCTCACCCTCTTTGCTCTGCTTGCGAATCACATCCAGTCAGGTCAAATCACACGCCCAGGGCCCCATATCCGCTCCTCGAGTGAGCCCAACCTACCGGCATTATCATCAGCGACAGCATCAGGGCGTTCAAGAGGGCATCATCATTCTTGTCAGCCCTTTGCATCAGAGATCACGCTCAGTGTGGTGATCGGCTCACCTGGACCTCACGAGCACGCGACACACGCCGATCACTCTTACTTTCACCAAAGCCCATTCCGGGTCAGTGGCACCATCAGATTCAGCGCCTTTCTCTAGCTGCACAACAGGACAAAGGCGAGAGAAACAGTCCATTCTTCTGTCGCAGGCTACTAGTGCTTGTCTGGTGTCGGTCGGGTCATCGCTTTGGTCAGCAACTCCCAAGGTTCAAATCATCCTGGGCAACGCCCCTCTCCAGGAAATCACGATTTCACTTCACTTCACCCGCACCGCAACCCCCAACGCGCTCTGGCAAAGCCTAACGTGAACAGCCTGTCACTCCCGAACAAAGCCCACTAGCGCCCCCTTGCTTCCCTCCCATCAGCAGCAGTCGGCTTAGGCAGCTCAGCTGACAAGTCTGTCTCCCATCTTCCCTCCGAGCGAAAGCACTCAGAAGACGATCCCAACATCCTACAACGAGCGAAAGGAAGCACGAAGATCCACTGCGGTCTGCTCGGTACACAACGACAGTGCGACGTCACCCCACCTCGCGGTCGTGACGCCGATACCAATACGGGCGAGCAGCCATCGCACAATCGCATCAACGCACCACCGTACGAGCGATATATACCACCTGCCCCCCTGCATCTCCTCCGCACACTAGAGCTTGCTCGCATTCAGCCCCTCCATACATACTCCGCAACCCCAACAATCCACTGCGCATACTCGCCGATGGAAGACTTTGCCAACGACATCATGGCCGGGCAGACAATGCAAAATCATCTTTGGCAGGAGCACCCCTCCTCGCCAGACGGTGATTTTGCATGGTCCGGGGAGGAACCACTTGCTCACCAGCCAGCTTTCATGGAAGAGCATGCACCGGACAAGTACTTCCCTCCGTCTGACGCCTTCCTCTTTTCACAATACGGACACAACCAGCCTCAGCCTCAGTACCAGCACCAACCGCACTTCCCACTGCACCCACCACAGCTCCGCGTCGAGCTTCCGCACCTGACGGCAGGGCACCCCGTGCCGCTCCTCACTCCTGCATCTACCCACGCCTCCTCCCCGCGGTCGGCGATGTCCACTGGTCCAGTGATGCCCTTCGCGATGCCTGGCATGCCCGCGCTCTCACCCGCCGCATCGCCGAGCACGAGCAGCAGCCTTGAGCCGGGTCCCTCGATGGCGTCTATGCCGCCTCGTGTCCCCGCGTTGCCTCCTACCATGCTTGCCGTCCACCCCGAAGGTGCGGCTTACAATCCGTTCAATCCTGCCCCATATCATGCTGTTGGTTTAAGCAACAGCGTGTTCGAGAACACGCTGTTCATCAAGCCAAGTCTGCCTTGTGGGAGACAGCGGATTGAACAAGCATGCGACAAGTGCAGGGAACGCAAAGCCAGAGTAACTCGCCTTCTTTCTTCATCTTGATATCGCTGACCAATGGTTCTGTAGTGCAACGGCGGCCGACCCACCTGCGCCCGGTGTCAGCAGCGCGGCTACGAATGTACCTACGCACCAGAACGACGCATGCGCGGGCCAAACAAGGTGAAGAAGCCGCCTTCGAAGGGCATCCAGCCCCGCTCGTCCGTCACGTCCCTCAGCGGATCCACGAGTTCTCGCAAGGGCGATGTTTCCCCAGGACCGAGCAACGGTACGCCCAGCCCCACTGAGGAGTTCTTCCCTGCTGCGAGTGGCCAGTCCACGTCTGCCGGTCTTCCCCCTACTGTTCCTGCGCGCATATCGTCCTTGAGTGGGTGGGACCAGTGTGCACCCAGCCGTGGTGAGATCGACACGTCGCCGCGCGTGAGCAACGTCACGCCCAGCCCGACGGAGCAGACGTTCGGTGCTGCCAACACCCAGCCGGTCCCTGCCGTAGGTCCTGTTTCCCCGGCGCTCGCCTTCACGTCTTCCTTGAGCGGGTGGGACAAGAACGCCCCGCGCAAGAGGACAAGCACGGGTGACGTGGCCTCTGCTGGGATCCGAACGCCGGTCGACGCCTCCCTCTCTAAAGCAGGATCCCCTCTGCCGCCGACGATAGCGAGGCCAGCGATGAGCAGATCATCTTCGGGCACTGGAATGCACGAGCGCTCGCACTCGACGAGCAGTGTCGACCTGAGCCACACCAATGCCGGACCGACCAAGCCGAGGTTGTCCGTCGAGGCGCCTCCTGATCCGGAGCTCGTGAATCACGGCGTCTTCCATCCAGGGAGAAACGGACAGCCAGTCATGGGCCTCGGCGTGGGAGTACCGACGTTCCCCCAGTCGTCGTACAACGGATATATGCACTACGTCCCGCCTCCTCACCAGCAGTATCATCAGCACACGCAGCAACAGCAGGAAGCACAGTACTTGCCTGGGATTCCCCTCCCGCGTGTGCACCACCCCCAGCCTCAGATAGTGAACGCGATATACCATGATGACGGCCAATACGTCCCGAACACGCTTCCCTTCCACGCTGGTTCTGACATGGCAGTCATGGCCGATCCCATCGACGTTGGTCTGGGGAACGGTGACTTCCGGCCATTCACAGGGGGAGGGTATAGAGTGCCTGAGCAGTTTGGGCACAAAGGCGAAGTGCTGAGCCCCGCACATTTGGCGTATATGTCCCATCTCGCCACAGAAGGATTCAGGGGTCATTCAAGGTGAGTGCTGACTCGGTCTGTGCGGTTCCGGCCCGATTTTGTTCGACACCTTCTCCCATTGTCTGGTGAACAAACAGCGGCGCAACGTGCGTCGCAAAGACGTCAGTCTTCAATTTGTTTGCACCTTGTGATCGCCCCTCTGTGGCCATTCTCCGCCTTTCGTCGTGGCACCTTGCGGTCGTGATCGTAATTCGCTCAGCAGCTGACCCAATCGTACCCTAGGACGTCATCATCAGGCACATCCGCGCTGTCTTCCTCCCCGGCTGGGTCCCTTCCCGGTTTACCGCCACATGCCCTTTCAGGTCTATCGGGTTTCCACCACCCCACCTTCCCCACGGATGCCCGGCTGGATAGCGGCAATACCGGGTTAACACCCACTGATACGTCTGGCTCGGTGTCCGGCTCGAGCGACCAAGGGCACGTTGGGCTCAACCCTGGTTCCACCATACCTGTACTGGGACTAGGCATGTCGCCGCCCGAAGATATGGGCACCGTCCCGCTTACCACTCTGCCTGACATGCACGCATATGGATACGCACCGATCACCCCGCCCGACAGTGGAGATGCAGCTTCCCTTCCTCCACCGGGGCCTGAGATGGGAATCTCGCCGAGAAGAACGCTGGGCGTGAGCATGCAGCAGTTTGGGTATTAGGCCGCGCATGGGGACGATCACTCGGCAAATGAATGGGGATTCTGGGGAAGGGGAAGGACTAGGAATCGCCGCGAAAGAAGAACCGCAAGGAGGAAGGATATCTTGTCATGCAGCATGCAACATCTCACTCGATCTTGTCTACCAGCCCTGTACAAAACAATACAACATCACCGGCGGGAAACGCTCGCCCAACCTCAAAATTGCTCATACAGCTCGCATTGTACACTCAGGACTATTACCCGGCTTCTTGGCCCGCAATTGTTGTGTTTGCTTCATTCTGACCAGCCCCCACTTTTTCACCACTGCTCACCGAATCGTACATATATTCATCACACGTTCACTCTCCTTACAGGTTCTAAATGTTTTACTGATTCTATCTCTGGCGTTGACATACATTGTTTCTCGCGCACTAACCTTCCGATAGTTTACTAGCTGTCCTCCGAATGGCGTTTCTATATGAATAATCCTTGTACTCTATACGCAGTACATGTGTAACAATGCATTTTCCTGTCTACGCTACACTGGGCCAAAGGCTACATGCTCGTTCACTCGACTGGTTACAGTATCTCAAAGGAATGTAAGTAAGATGCCAAGTCCTTGGCTGTGCAAGTAAAAAATCAACACAATGGGACAGGAACGAGTACCATCCTTTGCGGTGCTTGGATTCCATCGTATGTCAAAGACAATGCACAAGCACTACAGAAGCGTCTCGCCTGTAAACTCTCGTCAGCATGGCCTTGTTCTCTAACGCGACCCAGAGCATGAAAGTGTGTTCCTACCAAGAGAGGCACGCGTCAGGGAGCAGCCGATCGCGACCGTTTGCTCCACTGACATCTTGTCATGTATGTTGGGCAATGACGGATTCACTTCCTGTTGAAATCGATTACGTCAGTAAACGTATGCCATGATGTACAGGTGGGATGATGAGTGCCAAGGGCAGAATTGAAGCGCTGAAATATGAGAATGCGACGAATATCCACACACATTGCGAACGACAACTACGACGCAATGCATGTGGCAAACCGGCATCGAAAGGCAACGAAAAGCGCTTGGCGGTCTGGAAGAACAGAGACGTACCATGATATCCAGACCGACGAGCAATCCGGTCTCACAAATTGCTTCGCAGATATAATGGCCCTCTCGGAAGGTGAGTCCACCACGAACCTGTCAAATGACAATGATCAGGTGCGTCTGGATGTTGCAAGGATCAGAAAGGTACTTACTGGGGTTCCTGTGGAAGGTGCAACAGACGGATCCTGGGAAGCATCAAGGACGACGCCGAATTTGGAATGACGAAGGGCGTACCAAGGCATCCACGTCAAAGGACAAGTGTATTGGCAGGTTGCGTTGAGGGTTAACATGATCCAAGGCCATCTCGACAACCTTTCCGATGCCGTACCTGGTAACAGGATGAGCGTATAGGCCAGCACAGTCAAAGCAGAGCGCACTTGTCAACCTCATGCATGCTGAACGCCTTGATGCCATGGTCTTTGAGGATGGTCTTCTCCGCCTTATCCACATCGCGCAGACCGATATAGACCATTCGCTCCGGTTTGAGCACGGGCCTGAGCCAGTCAAACATGGGCAACTTCGACCCTATACCCAACAGGAAAGACACAGGCATGCCGTGCATGTTTCCGGACTCGGTCGACTCGACCGTGTTGATATCCGCATGGGCATCGCACCAGATGAGGCAGGCGTCGGGGTATGCACTGTCGACGCGTCACTTACGCGCGTCTTGAGCCAAGTTCCGCACGTACCTGAATATCCCCGATACGGTTCCCACAGCCTGTCGGTGTATTAGAAATGGTTCTCCGCGTATGAAGCATTTCGACGCACCAGGCTATGATCCCCACCGAGGGTTAATGGCAGCTCTCCCTTCTTCGCATGCTCCTCAACGGACTTGGATACCGCTTGGCACACCCTGCTGACGAGCTTCGGATTCTTCACGATACCGTGTACGTCCTCGTCTCTGCTCAAGGCGAGCTCTCGCTCCACACCTTCAAAGAGATGATGTCCATCGAATTTGACTTTCCAGCCCAGGTCTTCGATCTGCTCGGCGAGTCCAGCTTGGACGAGATAGATCGGGCCCTGATCGACACCTGCACGCAACTGAGGAAACACACGTGAGATTTACACGTAGTACGCGACGAGATAGGCAGAACGTACCTGGCCACCGCTATAAGAATCCAGCACATATTGTTAGATTTGCGGGGTCTAAGAAATGCCGAAACGTACCGGAAGGGACATCCCACTATCTATATATGCGCATATATTCAGTCAGGTTGCCCTAATATATGAATCAGACTTACCCCGACTGTCTTAGGCTCGCTGAGAAATCGGCTCTTGGTCTCCATCGCCTTAGTAGAAGGAATGGTGTTCGTAAGGAGACGCGACACGGACAGTAAAGAGGGGGTAGTCGTTACTAATGGTCGGACGGAGTGTAGAGTTTGTATGCGTTCAGGCGTCGGTGAGCGGTAGTGGACAAACGGCCGAGCTCGGCGCCCCGGCGATCCCCTGACTACTACGTCACGGGGAGTTCTGCTCCTGTTACGCACCAAAATGTTCATGCTGAGTGCTGGAAAGTAGAGGGAGACGAAGATAATATTACGAGCATTAGTGGTCTGCGCTGGTGCTTACAGCTGGCATAAGTGGCTTGATAATCTCCACACGTGCGAGGACAATTGGCTGGCGGGCGCTTACCTCCACAGCCCAACATCAGGCATCGCATTCTTTCCTTATGTGAAGTTCGGCACTTGTCCTTATCGCTGCGAGCTGCATAGCGATCATCCTATGCTTCGAATGTCAAGGGAAATCATACAACGGGAACATGATCGCATTATAATCGCACTCATGCGGCCTAATCACCCGTCTAGGTCACATCTGCAAATCGGGTCTATTGTTAGTCGCCCTAAACCTTGAGATCCGCCTGATCACTGCAAACGGCAGTGATGCTATAGCTCGGCGTACTACGGATATGTAGCCGATCGTTTCACTCCTCAGCTCGGGGACCATTCAGACGGTCCACAAGATCGGGGAAGCGGGGCACAACGCGTATAGAGAACGGCACCGGTTCCACGGTAACGCCTTTGTCGTGAAAGCCAAGTTCAGCGGGAGCGACTTCTTCTTCGCCGTCAGGACCAACGGGTTTTCTAAAATCAAATGCCCAGAGCAAATAGGCAAAGGTGATCCAAAGCGAGTTAGTCGCAAAGTCCTTCCCCAGACAGATGCGGCGCCCATGTCCAAAACAGAGGTAGTCGTCCTTGGAGTCTCGCTTTGGCTGCTTTATATGACCATTCTCGTCGATGAAGCGGGAAGGATCAAAGCGATCGCCATTTGTGTAGAGCTCAGGATCCCGAGCAATTGCACTGCATGTATAAATATGATCTCCGTCTGCGGCATGGATGGTAGCTTACTAGATATTCGCGAGGATAATGGCGCCTTTCGGAATCACATAACCTGAATACTCGAATTCCTGCATGTCTCTTTAGGCCTCGCCGCAGACACAAAAAACTAACGATACCTCGCTTGATGCATGTGCAACGCTGAGCGGTCCCGGCGGCCTCCAACCAACACTTCTTTCACCATCGCCTCTATTTGGGGAAGGCTATGGTAGTCAGCAAATGATGGCGGTCTGTCTGCCACAACTTGTGCAAGTTGTTGGCGAGCTGCAGAGGCTGTTTCGGGGTACAGCAACATTGCACAAAAGAACCAGAGTAATGCGCAGGCTGTCTGTCAGATCATTCGAAGTTAGATGATGGATCCCGGGTCCGGGCTTGTTGCGCACCGTGTCCTCGGCGGCGAAGCTGGCAAAATGGAAGTTAGCTTCGGCGATGAGGCGATCAATTTTCTGTGCATACAAGAGCGAGCCCATCATCCATGCACCGCTCAGCGGATCTAGGCTACTCAGCTCCATAGTTTTCAATATACCGCTAGCGGAGGTATGTCCTGACGTCTTCTCGGCGTCAGCTTATTATATAGACATGTATGCGCTGTGGCTCACCTCCTCATCTGAGTAAGCGTTCTGGAAACATGATGACAGCTCCTCAAACCAACGGTCGGCATGCCTGTGTGTGTCAGTCCGGGAGCACCACTGCGGCGTCAAGATCATACCTTCTTAAAAATGGAAATTGCTGGATAACTGGTTTCAGGATAGGACAGATGTCTACTAACGAACCACCGGGAAGCATCGCTCGCGTCATCTCACCCGCAAGTTCTTCAATGCGATGTGTTGGATCGGACCCGTGCAACAGGATGGCCTGTTGCCCAAAAAGACATCGCCAAGCAATAGAAGCTGCGACGCGATGGACATGGCGAGAGAGGGTAATATCAGGACAATCCAATAAGCCTTCAACTAGCAGCCTCGTTTCTTCGATAAGCACTTTGGAGTAGTCCTTGATAGCAGCCTCGCTCAAGCTTGGCATATTCCGGTCAACAACTTTCTACCGCGGTAAATTCCCATAGTCACCTTTCATGTGCGGCCCGCCGCATGACCCGCCATCTACAATACATGCGGATGTCAATTCTTGATGCTGAGGCCAGAGCTGGAGCCTGATACCTTTCGCTCCTTGGCAGAAACGAGAATTCCATGTTCCTGCACAGAAATTCACTAGCTTTGATCAATGATGGACGGTCCGATGTTTTCGTGGACAGACGATCAAGAACATCGCCTGCGGTTTTGGCCGTGTTGAGAACCACAACTGTTTGTCCCATCACGTGGTACGAAAAGATATCCCCTGTAAGGAGTAATGCATCATTGAAAGGCTATGGACAAAACAAACACACCGTATTGTCGGCCCCATTCGCAGATTTTTATGAACAGAAGTCGCGTTGGTGTTTGGAGCAGGTTTCCCAAGATAGGAATGCCTTTGGGACCGGGTAAATGGTTTGTCGCTTGTCGACGGCACGTTGGCAACCAGCAGAGCGCGACGACGAGGCCTGCGAGCATTGCAAATGAGAGTGATAGCACTTCCCCCATAGTTCCTTGGTCAAGGCGACGGCGGGTTGGCGGTACAGAGCAAGGAGTTTGATGTCGAAGTCATAGTATATAAGCCCGCTGCATCGAGTTGGTTTGCCCTCATGGAGGTGTGGAACTGTTCAGCCGACACAGTGGAGCAGTCATCACCAGACCAGATGACCCTAATTCAAGGTCATTCTTGATCTGAGAAGAGTGTTCAGGTGTCCTTGAACGACGATGATGACCCAGAATAAGGAATCTCTATATCTAGATATCTGTAGGACCATCAGTGTAAGGATATCGGCCCGACTTATGCGGGCTGATCTCTTATAGTCATGCTGCCCTAAGAAGGTTATAGATTCGTGGACCAGCCACGTCGCAGGTTCTCCCTACGTTATTTCCACTCCTGAACCGCAGCATACCGATTCATTGGTTCTGCCTGCGTTATACAGGTTAATTCGGAGGAGCCCCTGATCAGGAGCTAAGCGGAATACAGTAGAGACAAATCACAGTTCAGTTCAAGGAACGTGCGAATCCAATTGACGGAGAATGAGATGCTTGATGCATCTGTGACCAGCCCCAAAAGTCGATTTGGTCCTGGTGAGGCGTACAGAAGAAACCTGGTTGTCCGGGAAGAGAAAGCGAACGCGGCAGAATATGCGACATGACGTAACCACATTCCATCCATCGGCCCGATCCTCCGGAACGCATACCAGGCCAGAAAAAGTACAGCCAACCACTTCAATTGATACTTCACAGACGAAAAAGCACTCATCGCTGCACTGCACTGGACAAGCACTGTGGTGCTCTCGTCAATCGACTTGGCTCGTCTATGGACGTACAACAACATACTCTCGAGATCCATCCATTACTACCAAGAAAAGTCCGTACACGCATCTCTAACCGTATGAAGGTGAAAACGAGCAAATTGATCGGAAACAAGTATGCAAACGTCGAGACAAGCAGACGCGCGCCTGTTCTAGATAATGGAGTAGCCACCATCGACAACAAGCTCGGATCCGGTGGTGAATTTGCTCGCATCACTAGCGAGGTATACGATGGCGCCCTTGAGGTCCTCCGGATCGCCCACGCGACCCATAGGCGTCTTCTCCGCCCAGCTCTCGAGCATGCCCACGTGCGGAGCAACAACTGCCTTGGTCAGAGCGGTAAGCATGTAGCCCGGAGAGAGGGAGTTTACGCGGACGCCCTTCTGCGCCCACTCGACAGCAAGCGAGGCGGCCATGTGCTTCACGGCAGCCTTGGAAGAGTTGTACGGCATTTGAGGCTGCGGATAATTGACGATCTGTTGCGCCGAGCCGAGCAGCGAAGAAGGCAGATGATGTCAGTGACGGAAATATTTAGAAGATATGGGGAACGGCTCACGTTAGCAGACATGGAGGCGATGAGGACGATGCTGCCCTGAATGTTCTTCTCAATCATATGCTTCGCTGCTTCCCTCGCGCAAAAGAAGACACCGTGAACGTTGATATCGAACAATTTGCGCATGCGCTCGGCGGGGTACTCGAGTGCCGGATAGTTCTCGACGATCCCTGCATTGGCTACCACCGCGTGAACGGCACCGAACTTCTGGACAATGGTGTTGAAGGCAGCCTGGACCGCAGCTTCGTTCGCCACGTCGCATCCTAGGCCAATGCACTCGATCTCGCCCTTCTCGACTTGACCCTGACTCTCTGCACCACATGAGTCAGCATATTGGGGAGGGAAAAGTGAGGAGCGGACCGAAATCAGAGACAAGCTGAGCTGCAGCCTTATCAGCATCTTCCTGCCTCAGATCAATAATAGCCACTTTGGAACAGCCCGATTCGACGAATGTGCGAGCAAACATGTTCCCGAGGCCGCGAGCGGCACCGGTGACGACGCAGACCTGGCGACCCTTGTCAGAATAGGGGGAATTCAAACCCAAGGAAGCGGCGCACCTTGCCCTCCATGGAGAAGCTCTTCAGTGTGCGATGGGTCCTACTGCCCTGATCGTGCCTTGTCTCATGACCGGGGATATCGAGCTTGTCGCCGGGGTAAGGGACAGTGACGCTCTCGTCGATCGTCGCGTGCTTGGGCGGGGGGTGCTTGGGCGCGTTCGCAGTGGTAGACATGGTGAAGGTGCGTATAGAGAGGGCGAGGGAAAAGCAAGATGTACGAGTAAGGGTGTAGCGGGGGAGACGACGAGCAAGAGTACGTGCGCTGAACATGAGACCAGGGGACTCGGCGACGCTTATGTACGGGGATGAGTTTCTCCGCGGAGGTTGAGCGTGCGGACCTGCCGGTTTCTGGCGGCTCTGGGGTGCTTCGAAGAATGTGGAGAGGACTCTTCGGCTTCGGGGCAGTTTGGAGCTGGCATCGCGGTCATGAGGGGCTCACAAGCACGCTCTCTCCAACACTCACTCTCTTCAGGGTCCACAACGTCGGCAGCCGGGGAGGAGGACAGGCCGGTTTGGCAATGTGTGAGGAAGGGGGGATGGAAGGGGCGGTAAAAGCTGCGGACTCGAAATTCAGTAGTCCAATTGCGGAGAAATTCAGGAACAATGCAAGATATCCGATGCAAGATTCGGGCAAGTCCTCGCACCGCTGCTCGACGGCGTGGGTGAGAATGGAGGGTCAGGGCTTCCTCGACCCCTCCATCCCCCCAGCCCTGAGTATTATATCCCCCCCAGTCCCTTTGTTGATCATGCTTACCTTCAATCGATTATCATGTGGCATACGGGCCGTGTTCGTCTGACCTTCCGTCAGGGCAAGGTTCGGCGGCAGTGCCGGGATATCGGCGCGAGTTTGTTTAGGGTGGGCCTCCAGCACAACCAGCACCGACGGCTGTGTTATGGAATGCACATCTTCCACAAGAACTAGAAGCGAACAGAACTAGGGACAAGATGGTGAATCAAGTCCTGGAAATTGCCTTGTGCTTTGTTCGTTGGAGCGATGGAGCTCGGAGAAACTGGTCGGCTTGGCATTCGTACATCCAAGCCGATCGGCAACCTTTCGCATCGTTGTCGTTCAGATCGTTTGAACACCCGCTTAATCGCCCAAAGCGATTCCAGATAGATGAAGATAAAAATTGTAGTGTGCAGTCGAGACATGTGAAGCAGCAAAATGCGGGGAAGAGCTTGTTCGGACCGAAGACGAGCCGAAGGAAGCCTGGGCCCTTACACAATTCGAAGCTAATAATACAGTAGCCTATCCTCGATTCGGATCTTGGGGAAATGCTCATTTGGCGTAGTCGTTATTGAATTCCCTGCCGATGAGCATGCGCCGAATTTCTTGCTGCAAAGATAGGTAAGAGCTCATTAGTTACGATCAAGTAGATATGAGAAGCAAAGACACTCACCGTTCCCGCACCAACACAGTACAGCCGTGCATCCCGAAGGAAACGACCAGTAGGATAATCTGTTTTCTTATGAGCGCTATGCCACAAACCCATGATCTCGCTTCAAGTTACCATTGATGTACCCATTTCCACCCAGACACTGCATTGCCTCCATCGCAACTTCCACCGCCCGATCACTGGAATATAAGATCGCGCCTGCACAGTCGCGCCTGCTTATGTTGCCCGCATCGCATGCACGCGCCACGGCATACACGTAGGAACGTGCCGCGGAGAGCTTGGTATACATATCTGCGACCTTGCCCTGCATGAGCTGGAAAGTGCCGATGGGTTGGCCGAACTGTTTGCGTTCGTGGACGTACTAAAGAGGGAATAGTTAGTGGATAATGCAGGCCAAGAGAAGTAGTGCACGTACACCTATCGCCACATCGAACGCGGCTTGCATCAGGCTGCGAGGTGATCAAGATTGTTGAGTAAAGAGGGCGGAACAGAACCTGCTAACCCTAACGGTCCACCAGACAGCACAAGGCGTTCTAGGTCCAGGCCACTCATGAGCACTGCTGCGCCTCTATCCAGCTGCCCAAGCACATTCTCTGCAAGCGGAGACAGAAGATGAGCAGATGACTGAGGTACGTGGCAAGCAACGGACCTTCTGGTACCTCACACCCCTGGAACACAAGTTCACAAGTATCGCTACCTCTCATCTGTATTTGAGGATCATGAGCCACAGCATGCAGCGCAACATCAGGACCACGCGCACCCCAAACTTGTCCAATTTTTGATGAGTTGAAAACCCCTTGAAGCCCTTTTCAACGATGAAGGTTGTGATGCCCTTGCTGCCCTTTTCTGGGGATGTCTTCGCATACACCACAACGGTGTCCGCGATGGGGCCGTTTGTGATCCTGTGGCATCGGTTCAGCATATACCCTGCACACATATCCATCCAGATGCCCGACTCACCAAAACTTGTTCCCATCTAGTACCCACCTCCCCTCCTTCTTCACCGCCCTCAGCTTCATACTCACAACGTCGCTCCCCGAACCGGGTTCGCTCATTGCCAACGCGCCGACTTTGGCCCCACTGATCAAATCAGGGAGATACTTTTCTTTCTGCGCAGGGGTACCATGTCGGTTGATCTGGTTGACGCAGAGGTTGGAGTGGGCTCCGTACGAGAGAGCAACACTGCCTGATGCACGGGAGAGCTCTGTGATACCGAGATCAGCAAAGTTCGAACCACGAATAAGGGCGCACCTTCCATGACGAGCACATGCATCATATACCCCACTTCGCTACCACCATACTCAGCGCCTGCAGTAATCCCCAACAATCCCATTTTGCCCATCTTCCGCCATATGTCTCGCGGTGCGGTGTTCGTCCGATCTATCTCGGCAGCCAGTGGCGTAAGCTCCTTTTCAGCAAAGGCGTGGACGGCATCCCTGAACTAATACAAGTACAAATTCATGAGTGACATATGGATGCCGTGAGGAAGACGTACTTCGCGTTGCTCGTCGGTGAGGCCGGCGAGGTCGACGTTGTAGGTGGACACTGCACGAGTGCGCGCAGCTGCCACCAAAGGCACGTTTCTGCGCGCCCCGTGCATCACTGGTCGCACAGCCCAATGGAACATGACTATGAGTCGCAGGCGCCCGAATTATGAGTCGCGGTAAGGACGGTGCAGCACAGTCGTGTGAGAGGTGAGGAGGAGTTGGGGAGCTCAACTGTTAGCGCCATCCATCACAGCCGGATCTCCTCAGTTTGACGCGTGACGGGCCAACCGTTATGTCTAACAGCCACAATATTCAAAGTACGCACATCTCTTATCTCCACACCGTACTTGCATTCTTTCATAATGTATCTTTTCTTTGTGTCGACTGTGGCTGAATGCACACTGAGTTTGCAGTGGGTTGGCGATCTTGATCCATCCTCTGCATAAAAACCGCACAGGTTCATTAATAGCACGGGGTCCCTATGAGTTCTATGGCAGACCCCCTTGGAGGATACAAAGACGATGCTATGATCTTAGGACCCCTATAGATAGCATCCCCAGTTTTTACGGATGGCCGCCTGTGCTGCGGCACACGCTCCTGTTTCGCCTATCCGAATTCGAACGTGGTTTAACATACAGTCCAACCGGCGATTACACCATTGCCCGAAGCCTTTCATGCAATGTGGTAGTTGAAAATTATATGGGGTGTTTATAAGCAGTGCATAATGCATCTGTCCAGCGACCAATTCTACGTATGTGTGCTTAAGCTTCCAAGCTTGGTTTTCGGGCCCTTCAGGGATGACCATGCCCAATTTTGGAGTGCAAGAGTGCTTTCAGATAATCTGACGGATCCTGCTCTCGCAGTACTTATTGGCTCGGAGAAACATTTCGGTTCTGGTATCACCTGTTGTCATGCGTGCACACTACTAGTACTGTCGCTGAGCCGTGCTTAGTCGCCGGTCCGACTTACGTATAAATACAAACAGCTTCACATACACTAGTGTATGTGAGGCTGTTTGTACTTAGTACTATAATATTGCCGAACACACCGCTTGATGAAGTGGAATACAGAAAGGGTCTGCTCGCCGTTTCATATGATCGGGTAGGTTCTCTATCGACCATCGTCCAGTACTTATACGTATTTCTCGCTATGCAAGATGGACAGTACTAGTAGCTGGCCTCATTTTACCTCTCCCCTCACCATCTATTCTTTGTTCACTGAGGCGCTGGTAGCCTCTTCAAGTTATTCCTTTGCCTTCACTTCAACATGACCTTGATCAGACCTTACTTCTGATATGGATTCTCGCTGGATTGGGGGCTCTGGCAGCGCCGGGCCCCCGCAGGTGCCAATGTCTAAGTGCGCGAAGCTGTTCATTTCACTGTGCATATTCTCACTCTATGATTTCAATACAAGAGGCTTCTAGTGAAGGGAGCTCGGGAAAGTCACGCCCACACCCAAACCCGTTTTGAGACTGACCTTAGGCCTCAGCCTCCGCCCCATGCTAAGCCTAAGACTAGCCCATCCACGCCACCTCAGCAGAACTCCAAACTACCGCTTGATTATTGGAATCACCCTGACTTCGTGCCTTACCAACATCATGTGAACAGCAAGAACAACCCTCCGCGGAAACCTCCCCGGGGACCTCGGGAAAGTCACGCCCACACCCAAACCCGTTTTGAGACTGACCTTAAGCCTCAGCATCCGCCTCAGCCTCCGAAGCAAGAGCCCAAGCCTGGCCCATCCACGCCATCTCAGCAGAACTCCCAAGCAAATTATTGGGAGCATAAAACCTTCCCCCCTACCAAACTGCGAAGGTAGGGCGCATTTCAAGCTTATACGATATAAAGATGAATCAATCTCACATACCGCTAGCGAGGTTTCGTCAAGCGACCCCCCAGAACGGTGGTACACAAGCCATTACGAGTCCCTCTTCAATGAACACATGGACAATGGTAATCTTCACTTTGCAGCACATACGCAGGCCGCCCTGGATGACGAGCACGCCAAATGGGCTCGATTTCATAGGGATACAGATCACCCCACGGTCACAAACAAGTTGCAGGTTGCTGCCGACCAGGCTCACGCGGGCGCGTCGAAATTGTGGGAGCAATACGAAGCAACTGGGAAGAAGGAATATCCGGTCTCCCAAAAGGCAAAGGAGTTGAAGGACGCTATCAACTAGAAACATAGCGAGGAAGGTGGAAATCCACACAAGTTACCTGACTACGGGAATTATCATTGAACGACGTCTGGGTCTTGTACGAGGGTGAGATAGGTATGCCCCTATGCTTCTTGACCCTTGCAAGTCTCATACCTTTCTTCCTCTAGGAATACAGCATCACCGCTACAAGCCCCACAATTTGCATGATCACAGGTTCGGCGTAGTTGCAGCGAGAGCGTACAGCAGGTGGACGGTACTGAATTGTCTTTACATACGTTCAGTTCTGTATGCTCTGGCTAGCAGGGTCAGCTTTTGGCAGATTCAGCCTAATCACAAAGCATCGGTCTGTCCACCTCTCGCAAATTAGTTCCTGCCGGTGACCTGGATCCATACTGAGATGTGGCCTTGTGCAAGAGGGCCATGCGCACGCCGACATGCGGTATTCGAGTGGTCCGAAGCTGGCTGTCAAAGTGTCCCTTTCCTGCCTGCTGCACTCATCATCCGACCTTGCACACTATCTCCTAGCTGCATTTGGGCTATCTGGGATCCAATCCCCGAGGAGGAGCGTCCTTCCACAAAAAGCCGTCCCCCATAAGATCGCATATGCAATGGAAGCGGTGCAACAACTAAACCTTCTGCTTCCCCGTCTCTGCTGCCTCCTGCTGCTCCGCAATACGGGCAAGGACGGCGAGAGGAAGGATTTCTACGACATGAGTCCCAAATTACACCCGACGCCGCCGAAGAGCGGTACATAGGGGAAAGTAAGAAATGCAATGCGCGCCGTTGCATCTGTTTGTTGGTCGGTACATAAACTTTGTATTACCCGCTACCAAAGCAAAGCTACTTCCCGGTGTCCGGTCCGTAGTTTCGACGTGGCTGTTGGGAGCATGTATTGGCCAAATAGCGCTGAAATAGATAAACATTGTCAGGGATTGTGAGATGAGCATTCATATTGTCCAATTTTACGCCTTTTCGAAGCGAAGGTTGTTGATGCGCCCTATCCGACCGTTCGCTTCGACATCTGCTAGATTGCTCTCGAGGTCGATGTCGACTAGGGCTGCTGTCAACAGGCATCTGCCGCCCTCCAAGACGGGCTTCGCATTGAGCAAAGATGTCGTTGCAGCGGCGATCCCGGCGTGCGTTCAACATCTTGACTCGTTGCCATTTCAATGCTGATTGTGATGTATTATCTTCATGCAATACATCCAGCATCCCCGTAGCAAGACAATGGATAGAGGAATACAACATTGGCCCTCTCGCAGCGACGCAGCCATTGATCGACGTCTCCCAAGGTGTGTTGTATCCTCCCACCGCCCTCTTCCCCGCTAATATTGCGCCAGGCGTCCCGGGTATTCCACCGCCTCCATCCCTCCTAGCCGCCCTCGCCCACCATGCCTCCTCCCCACTTTCGGCAAAATACGGCCACATACGAGGCGAGCGCTCGCTCCGTCGCTCCCTACTGGAGCGTATGCAACGCACCTACGGTCCTGGAGCAGATCTAAGAGTAGAAGATCTAGCCATCAGCGCTGGTGCGAACCTTGCGTTCGTGAGCGTCGTGATGAGCGTCTGTGACCCAGGCGAGGAGGTGATCATCCCTGTGCCATGGTACTTCAACCAGGAGCAAGTGCTGATGATGCGTGGCGTTCGACCCGTAGCATTGCGTACGAGGCCCGAGGACGGGTTTGTTCCTCAAGCAAAGGAGGCAGAGAAGCTCGTCACTCAGCGTACTAAGGCTATTGCGCTCGTGTCGCCCAACAACCCAGTATGTCTTCCTTCACTATGAAAGTACTATGAAGTTAACTCCCCTGCAGACAGGTGCCATCTATCCACCTGCTCTGCTAGCGCGCTTCGCCCTCCTCTGTGCACGTCACAACATCGCCCTGATCCTGGACGAAACATACCGAGACTTCTGCCCATCTTCCCCACACGCCCTCTTCTCTCAGTCACTTGTACCCACTCTTTCCGAATCCGACGCATCCGAGCTCCGACAGGAATTGACAAAAGAAGAGATAGAGATAGCATCACGCTGGGACTGGCGGAAGAACCTTATCAGCCTGTACAGCTTCTCGAAGAGCTACGCGGTGCCTGGGCATCGGTTGGGCGCAGTCGTGTGCGGGGCGGAGCTGATGCAGCAAGTTGAGAAGGTGCTGGATTGTCTTCAGGTACGTTCGGTCATAGATGGTCCTGCCTAAAGACCATACAGCAGATCCATGCTAATCCGCTGTAACGTAGATCTGTCCACCTCGCGCCATCCAACTCGCTCTGGCAGAGCAAATCCCGGTGCTTGAGCCATTCGTACAAGAACAAGCCCACACCCTCGCACACCGACATGCGGTGCTCAAGTCCTCTCTTCCTTCATCATGGAAACTCGCGGCCCAAGGCGGATTCTTCGCCTACCTGCGGCACCCCTTCCCTTCCCACTCTTCATACAGCGTCTCTCAGCGACTTGCGCTTGAGCTAGGAGTTGCCACTCTACCGGGGAGATTCTTCCAGCCTGAGGAAGGGGCGGAGTTTTGGGGTAGCCGGGAGAGAGCAAGAGAAGAGGACAGATGGGTGAGAGTTGGGGTGGCCAATGTGGACGAGGACGGTGTGAGAGGGGTCGGAGAGAGGCTCGAGCGGGCGGTGAGCGAGTGGGGTTGGGAAGTGGAGAAGTAACTCTGTAAAGAGCACGTGGAAGTGGTAAAGCCGGAAGAAAGAAAGACAAGAGGATGGATGGTACGAAGGATCTAGATCTTGCAGAATGGAAATTAAACTATCGTTACCAGGATATTCTGCTGGTCGGTCATGGGCCATCGAGTCACGGTCGGACCGTTCAAGGGAGCGAACTAGCACTTGTTGAATATCAATGTTGATTGTACACGATACCTCAAATTTGATGACCAGTCAGTTTGGACACTAGCTCGATGACAAACGAAAAGCTGTCCAGAACGTCGAGGCTGTATAACCGACCCCGTTCTACTTCATTCAGAGGAATCTGAATGAATTAATTAGGACGGGGTCTGTCAAACGCTTGATGAGCACGTTCGTTCGCAACGCATCCCCTTCCTCGCGGTTGGCGACATTCATTCTCCGGCGCGTCGCACATTCTCCTTGCTCCTCAACGATGCACTAACAGGAGGCTTACAGTATATATTATCCTACCCAAGTTTCAATTAGTTTATTACTCGACCCTCAAAACCGTCGTTCGTGTTTTACCAATTGGCAAGATGAAACCGGAGCCGAAAAGTTCCGTTTTCATTTCGATCTGTTACCATCACTACACCTTCGAGTTTTCAAGTCAGTGGAGAACGGTAAGCATCTTTGAGTTATGCTGTCCTCCGCGTATTGAAAGGAGGAAGGCAGACGCGTGGAAGATGCGTTACACCAGCTCCAGTGATAAGTGAAGGGGGTTCATTGTATCGCTAGAGACATCTTCGTTGGATCGGTCACTATGTTTCATTCTCCAATTCCAATTCTCCAGCTTCTCCCTCCCCTTGGCGGATGAAACGTACGCTATATAAGAGGCACGGCTTGATGACGAGCAGGACGCAGCGAGCCGGTCTCATCCCCCTTCAGTCCTTCAGTCCTTCAGTTCACTGTTCTCCGAGGTGCTGGTCACTTCTCAACTCACTCCCCTGTTCTTCAACCATAACGATGCTCTTTTCCAAGATTGTTCTTCTTGCTTGGCTTGTCGCCAGCCAGCTGTGACTCGCGTATCCGGTGCGGCGGTTTGATTCTCGTAGCGAGAATCGGCTGGAGGCAAGAGAGGGTTATGCGATGTTATGCGTGTTGCTTTGTTTGTCATTGAATTCATTCCTCATTCCATACCAGACAAGAAAGGTCTTTAGACTCAATCGATATTCCGGACGATGTACTCCTCCTGTGAGTTTGTCTGTGATTATCAAGATGGTTGTTGTTGACATTGAGGCGTGACCACTCCATAGGCGCTCCACAAATGGGATGGAATGGGATAATGATCTGTACGTGGTTATCATGACAGCTCCGACATGGACATTGACTTTTCCCTCATAGTACAATGCGCGACAAGCCGCTGGCACCATTGAAAGGCACCATGACTCGGATCAAGTCGAATGTCAAAGCCGTGGCTCATAAGATCGCACACCCTGTGGAAACAGTGAAAAACATGAAGAAAGCAGCGTCCGGGCTGAGCATAAAAGTTCTCGGCACACACACACAAACCCTTGCTGCACATGGACCTCCGTCACACGTTGGTGGACAAACGGCCCATTCGACTACGTCGAGCCTTGTTTCGTATACCGGGCATGCATCAACATCCAGCGTTGATTCGCGTTCTTCGGGCATTCGAGCCTCTATGTGCATCCGGGACTTTCATCTACGTCCAGCCTTGATTCGCGTTTTTCAGTTCAGTCGTCTTCTCTAGGGCATTCAAATCCGTCGAGCCTTTCTTTGCATCGGACCAGCCTTGATTCGCATTCTACACCGCCTTCGTCTGCGCCCAGCATTGATTCGCACTCTACAGAGCATTCGTCCACAACGAGCCATGTTACGCAATTGGGATATGACAGTTCATTCTACACATTAGGCAATCCGGACATCAGTCAATAGATTGAGTTAAAATAACATTCTTCTGTACTTCAGATCAAGTGACAAATTAAATAATAACAAAATCACATGGACAAACTAGTCGGGCTTATCAACGGCTGGACCCTTAGGCTGATGCTGACTTTTGCGCATGGAGGTTCCTACTAAGTAAATACATCAGTAAAAACTGCGACCCGCTAGCTACCGCTATGGTGGCTGTGTAGCACGGATCGGACCCTTAGGAGGCCTCCCTTCCTTATAGGGATAAGGGTCTCACCCACTGCTATAATACTGCTATGAAAGAAGGGTAAACACCTACATAGCATAGCAGCAAGGATAAATTGTGTCTCTGGCTTTGGCAATGGTCAGGAATGCAACCACAGTTATCTGGGACCCTGACTACCATTGAACATCATGGCAACACATAGAAAGTTGGTGATATCTCTGCAAAGGTGGCTCACAGCTCATAGGGTCTCATGTTGACGTGACCATTTTTGACACAAGCACATTGGGTCCCAGCTGCTTTTGTGGACCTCCTTGGGAGCCATACTCGACTGGACCCCCCTGTCCAGTAAATGTGGATGCATCAGATATGTGAAGCACATCAAAGATGTATATTTCAAGATAACAACATGAATGTTTCCCTATCAAGAAATGTATTGACAAGGAATGTTTTGCAGGTATCCAGAACCATCTCAGATGTCCATGTCACACTCATAGCTGTACCAGCATCTGCCAACAGCATCAGCATGCAATTGCATTTAATGGCATGTAGATCAATTACACTAGCCAAAGGCCTTCTGCTACCATCCCACATGGGGTGAACAATCTTAAGACCAGAAGAGTGTAATGTTCCCTTCGACATTTCAGTACACCACTCCACATAGGCCATTGGTCCTGTCATTTTTCCTTTGAATAACCCTGCAGCTGCATCATGATAAAGCTGGAATATCAACTTCAGGTGAGCCACTCAATACACTTTATCATTGCAATACATCAGTCAATGAGAACAGCAACAGACTGTCGAGAATACACCCACTCATGATGTTCTTAGCTCCTTTCTTCTCATACACAAGGACCATGTCAAACCTGGCTGGGTGAGCACAAACAAGTTTTTTTTCACCCTGCTCCCTTCTGCAACATGCATGAGCCATGGAAAGATGCAGTTTTTTGTATGCATCAGAATTGTGGAGCTCTCAGTGAGAAGGATTTTCAAAATTAACACAGCCCCAGCCCATCACTTTGGAGAATGCCAGGGGAACCAGATCTGACAGCAGGTCATGAAGCTGTGTTTTTCCCAGAATCCTGTCAGCAAAGTTACATAGAGCCCCAACAAAATCCAAACAGCCCCATTGAGCCAGATCAGTGATGTCTTCTATTCCTAAAGCTGGGAAAGTGGGTTGTTTGGCAAGGATATACTGTGTTACAGGGAAACTGCCACTTTGCAGATTGTGTCGAGAGGTTGCTTGTTTGCTTTGAATATCCAAGTCCTCTGCCACACAACTTGAAGCTCAGTTGACATGTCCATGAAAAACCAAAATATCTCTCTCATGCAGTCATGAATGAACAATATCTTCAAAAGAAAATATCTTCTTGTGCCAGCCAACCCAAATTGCCATTTCTTGGGTTGAGGTCTCTTCATGACCACTGCTCTCACAGAAAGGTATTTTGGCCAGGCTGATATGAAGACGTTCTGTGATCTCAGTTGACCAATTATCTAGCAAGCCGGCTTCAAAGATTGCCCACATATAGTGGACAAGGGCATGCAATTTAGGAATGCAAAAAGAATTTTCTTACTGTCTTCAGTAAAGGTGCCTCCCAGATTTGAAAGTGTTTGCATACCTTGGCCTTGAACTCCAGTTTCTTTAGCTTGGCATCAAATTCCCAGTGAAAGGAAAGAGCTTTTATCTCTATGAAAATCCAGCAGTACTTTGCACAAAAGCACAACTGTACGATCCGAGTGCAGCTCTCCACATGCAAGGTACAAAAACGTAACTAAAGCTTGGCAAGCTCTAATCACTCCTACCCCATCAGATCCCTTCTTTTCCAAAACAGAGGTTCTGCATATTGCTCCAAGTATGACACATGCCATATCTTTGTATTCCTGTCTGGTCATCTGCAAGAGTTTGGAGATTCCACTCTGGAAGCTTCAAGCTCCATGCATTGGTGGGATTGCTTGGAAACAGCAATTGAGCTCCTTGTTTCCCAGAATTTGTTGGAACCAGATAAGTAGATACTTGAACATGCCCTGATGTAGTTGATGCAGAATGTCCAGATACAGCGAACAATGTATTTGGCAATGAGGTAGTCTTGCCCAAAACAGGCATGCCACAGCAGTAAACAATAATGCTTTTGCAACCATCTTTGACAAGTGCAGTCATCCTGATTGGGTATGGGTCCTTGGATTGATTTGAAGCTGAGAAGCAGTCACCTTGACTGATGAGTTCTCCTCATCTTGTGCTGAGTTCAGTACATCTGGATTGCCTGGAGTCAAGGACTTCATTCCCAACAGTCTGTCCAGAGCATGCTCTAAGACCTTCTGGTCCCTTGGGATACAGGGGTTTGCATATACTTCTTCGAGAAGAGGCTCCATGCCTGTGAGCTCAGTACCCATTTTGGGGTAATGTATGTTGCTGATTGGACAATGACAAAATTTGATGCAGCTCAGCATGCACTGTTCTGGGTAATCAGCCATCCAAGCAGCCAATATCAGAAAACATTTTCTCCATTTCCCATCTCCAGCAAGCATAGGGATGCTGAATTCTCCTGCTTTAATCACTTCCTCCATGAGATGCTCCAAACAATGGTGTATCAGTCTATGCCGGGCAATTGTCACATCCTGCTCACTGAGCCCTAAGTTGTTCAGCTTGTTGGTCGGCAGATACCTGAGAAGG
Organism: Dacryopinax primogenitus; assembly: GCF_000292625.1. Taxonomy (NCBI): domain Eukaryota; kingdom Fungi; phylum Basidiomycota; class Dacrymycetes; order Dacrymycetales; family Dacrymycetaceae; genus Dacryopinax; species Dacryopinax primogenitus. The sequence goes on along the minus strand of NW_024467209.1, from coordinate 723,274 downwards.
ATGGTTCCTCATTGAGTAGGGGAGGCATGAATAGACTTTGGAAGATTTCCAACAATTGATACATAGAGGGGATAACCAAACTGATCACCAGTGTGTTGTGTCAATAGCGCCTTATTGCTGCCAAGAATCAATGGGACAATTGTTGCCCCCCAGCAGAAGGTTTCTCTACAATGCCAGTGTGTTACCACATATCCTGTGGATTGGGGTGTTTCCTCCCTTACCTGGGTTCACCACCAATTTCCGGTCCACATTTTGGTCAAGCAACAATACTGGCATTCTTCATCCACAAAATGCTTCTCCAGCACAAAGTGCAAGTCCTGCACAAAGCATACATCCCTGAACACATGTTTGACAGCATCCAGCAGGCCACAATGCCAGAGAGTACAAATTTTGTCTGTCTGAGCCAACCAGAACTCTGTCTTTTTCCATTGTAATCCTGGTATGGGAAGCAAGTTGTCCACAATGTGGTTTAGCTCATAACAGTTTTTGAAAGAGAGACCAAGAGATGTGACAAGCTGGAGTGGACATTGTCAGCTGCAGAGGTTAAACTGGAACAGGTTCATACCTTGGGATCCAGCAGCTGATTTGCTGCTGCTTCACTGGGGGCATCCAGTTTAATCCAGCGCCCAACAAGCCAGTCCACTCTAGATCAGAAGGGAAAGTAAGGATTGGCTGTGCTAGAAGCAGGCATGGTCTTGGGGGGTTCTTCACAGAGAATCTGCCCAGCTGGTGGCATAAAATGTTGCATGAATTTTTGACCAGACAACAGCTCATCAAAAGCACCTTCAGAAACCTTAGTTGCAAGCATGAGGTTGTGGTTTTCTGGAGCATTGGGAGGCAAGGACGAGGGTATGGCACTAGTGGCCAGCATGGTGGGCTGATTGAACCAACATGGCTCTGCCACCACATCCCCAATGCCCTCAAAGAGCACTGTTTTGTTTGCTGATTCATGTTTGTCCATACCAATGGTGGCCTTTTTCTTCATCAGCGGCTCGTGGGATTGCAGATACTCTTGGAATATGTTGTAACATGGTGTAGATGGTCGTTGATATGCATGTTGTTTGAGCTCAGTCCAGGTATCAAAGGATCCACTGCAGCTGACACACTCTTGTGTAGGATGTGTCATAGCTCAGTCTTCCAGAGTCTGTAGTAGAAGTAGGTAGCAGTTGGTAGATTTGAGTAGAACAAAGTAGACAGCAGGAGACATAGTTAGATTGCAGGAGACATGGGTAGAGAGAGAAAGAAGTGACTACTGTATATCCTTAGAGACCGTAGGAGTGGTACTATTCCTTAGCTCCTGTGATGCACTGCCTTTTTATAAGCTTGCAGCTCTGATAATATGCAAGAAGTTGCATAGCATTCTATCTAAGTTCACTGTACAAATACAAGGGTGTTGTCTCTACACTGACAAATTTGTTTGAAAAAGGTCAAACAAGAAGAACATCAAACTATCACTTGAACTTGCAGCATGGATTGGAGAGACTATTCTTCTGAGGAGAAATGAACGTTGATGGTAAATACCAGTCCCATTCATTCAGCCTCTAATGTCAGTGCACCCTACATGAAGAGGGTGGGAGAGACAGATCCAGGCAAATGGGATGGTGTAGAACACATTTCAGGCGACCTGACTGAATGGTCCCTGGGGTTGCATCCAGGAGCTGAACCTGACTGGAGCACAGTCCCATGGTAGTCTGTGCTGTTGTGAGATGTCCATCCCCAATTTGCACACATTCCACAGGCTGATTCGGAGATGATTCCACATGTAGGGGTACAATGGCATCATTCTCTTTGATGGCATGAGGCAGTGATGAGTCTCATCCTGCTGAAGCATACTGAGTCACTGGAGTCAAGGCTCCAATGGGATTGGTGAGTATACTGAACACAGGGAGAGGATGCTGTACCAAGTCCTGGTGTGGGGCAACAAAGTCTGCAATTGGGTTTTCAGTGAAGGTCTTGTTCTGTGTTTCTTCTGATGATATGACAGGCCACTCCTTATTTGGGGACACAAAGGACAATACACCATCACAGAGGGGTAGTGATCTATTGGCACTGGTGAAACCTCAGAAGTTCAGCTTGTACACAGGGGAATCTTGCACAAGGCTGGGTTTTTCATTTTCATCTGCCTCAAAAGGGCTGGATAACAGGGTCATTCTTCTGACTGGCATGGGTGAAGCAGCTCTCTCATGGTGATCCTTCTGTGAAAGCATTCCTGGGAGATGATCAGTGGGGACAGTGCTTTATCAGGGAAAATCACACACCAGGAATGAGGGGATGAATTTCAGTGCTGGGTGACATAACATTGGAAGCCATGCTGAAGACAGGGTTATGCACAAGACTGGTATGAGCTTGGCAGATGTGCAGGGATGGAAGAGTCTTAGCAAAGCTGCGTCATGGGTTTATTTCAAAGTGGCTCATGGTGCATTCTTCTTCATAGTCATGCATGGTTTGTTGAGACAATGAGTGGCCCACTGCTGATTGGTGGTCAGATACTCAGGAGAAGCTTGACATGCTGACATGGAAAGGGTGATTGTCAATGGTGGAAGTGCGGCCATTGAGTTTCTCAAGGGGTGCACCAGAGCGTACTATGGAAGTTGCAGGTTGGGCTGACTTCTGTGAGCATTCTTCTGTCTCAGCTGCTGACTCTGTCACTCCATTCACATTCATGTCAGACAAATTTGTGGAAACATTACCATCCCATCCAGTGATGGGAGTGGACCAGTCATATTCTTTGTTGATGGGCAAAGTTAATGGGGAAGATGAGGTTCTGGGAATCAGAGACAGAGTGGGCTTTGTTGCCACAGGTTTGCAAACGCAGGCAGAAGGTGAGTTTCTCAGGTCAAAAGATGCAAATGATAAATCATTGGAGAGGTTGAGAGCCCTGAGTTTGGCTACCACACCCTTGGCATGTCTCTTGGTTGCACCATGAGAAGGTGAATAGGCCCCACTACCAGCCCTGGCACTCCCTTAGCATGTGACCCTACAATGACAATGAAGACATACCAGGTGTTCTTATAAAGTTGCTCCATTCATTTGCAAAACCTTGTCAGAAACTCCAGTGAGAAATCTGTTATTTCTTTAAGATGATGCAAATACTCTTCGGACCAACCAGCAGCAGAAAAGTGATATTGAGCTCCAGTTTTTTTTCTGCCACTTTCCCACTGTCACAGGGCACATTCAATCTGTTTTCCAGTCAGGGAATAGCAAGGACAAAAGTTATATGAGACAGTACTGCTGTTATGACAAGGGCCAGTAGAGCTGGCCTGCCTTGTAAGAAAGCCTCTCTATGCTTCACTCCATTGCTTTTTTTGGTTTTTGAAGAAGGAACATGCATAGACAATGTCAATTGCCATGTGCTGGTATGCAAGGCTTGGAGATTGTGCCTTCAATCAGTCAGAAGATGGCCTGGACAAGACATGAAATGTACACACATGATTGTCAGCAAATATGAATAAGTCTTCTTTGCCTGTCAGTCTCTGCACCTCATGGGCAATTGCATCACAGGAACCCAGCATAAGAAGAGAAAGATTATAGCAAGTTCCTATTACATTATTGGTGACTTCTCCTCATAGTGGAGACATGTGCTGCTCAATCTGACCATATCATCAAGGTCCATTTTACCAAAGGTGGGAACAGTCACTATGCATAATATTACACATATTGTCTGCAAAATTTGGATTGGTTCTGAAGTGTGCAAGATGTTTTTGAGTCAAACCCAAATGTTCACATGATTCCTTGAATGCACATCTGACCCATTGCAGACTAGTGGGCGAATCCAGGAAAGCATGAATGCTCACAACTTTAACTTGGTACAGACCATTGGCATGACAAACAATGCTTTGAGTGCATGGGGTCAACCCCCCCATGGTTGCATACATTCCAGGCTTTCTATGTTATCAGGGGAAAACAGGAGTAGCATATCCAGTATTGTGCTCTTCAGTATTGTCTGAATCTGACATCATGCCAGATAGTTTGTCATCCTTGGCTGTTTCCTCAATGCATTCATCTGACCATTTGGGAACACTAGGAGAGGGCGCTGATGGTGTGAGGCCGCACTTTTTTCTGTTTGGGGGTTGTACAGGCCTGGAGGAGACTGTCTGATACTGCATGAATATATATTAGCCAATCTTCCACACTGGTCATGGAAGAGGTCTAACCTGAAGGGCAGAGAGATGAGTGCTCTGTGATTGCACCATGCAATGCCAATTGATCTTGCTGGACACTGTAAACCAATTTGAGTACTAATCAATGGCACCCTTTTTTGGTCTCTGAGGCACACCTGGATGGGTTTGCTTTTTTTACCCTCCCTTGCCCTTATCTGGCATGTCTATATTGCTTGTTCTCCCTGGGTATGTCCCTGTGAGTGGAACCAATATCAAAGTATCTTCATCCAACCAATCAACCTCATGGCTCAGCGAGTCAAGTTGACGATGAGAGTGGCAGGCAGCTTGGAAATGAACATGATGAGCAGCTGACCTGCACTCATGGTGCAACTGCTTGGGCAGTGTTGAGTGCCTCACTCTACCCTGGAGTTCAGAGTCACAAACTTTGACACCTTCTGGGTCAGACTCTGACAGATATTCATCACTGTTTGCCACAAGCTGCTCTAGATAAAGCACACGTAAGTACTGGGTTTGGTCCATGTGAAGCACAGGGTCTGACTATCACATTAATGGACTCACCATCCTGTCTGCCAATCCTCCATGGCACCACTGACCCTGTACTGATAAGATGTCTTCTTGTTCTTGAATCATGCATATGGTTTGTATCCTCTACTTGACTCATGATCAGTTTTGGATCTGCCAGGTATGTAATCTTGTACTGTGCCCATGCTTCATACTCTGCTGGTTTCAACAAATCATTTGGAGATACTCAGGCTTGGAATGTGCAGCCTGAACAGTATATGGTTGAACCAAATCAGGCATGTGAAGTGCAGTGCTCCCTTGTCACTGTCAATTTTGGAGTAGCAATCACTCTATGAGATAATGAGGCAGTGGAAAATCTGTGTCTGTCAAGTGTTATGCAACTGCAGTGGAGCAAATGGGACTACTAGTCAATGTTTCACTTGGCTGCTCCTAACCAGCACATTGAGTGTGAGGGGTTTCTTAGTATTGAACTAAGCATGTACTGACCAGGTTACAGACTTGATCCACTTGGAGGAGGGAGATATGGAGGAAGTAAAGGCTGTTGTAATGAAAATCTTGCCGTTTTTTTAACCCTTGATGAACCTGAACTTGAAGGAATCAAACCTGTAACAGTGGGTTTGCCAGGATTTACTGCCCTCCCAGGTGGTATCACAAGAAATACCTGCATATCCCGAGTCACATTGATCTCACAATCTGCCCTTTTTGGTGCACCATTATAACAGCCAATATAATGGTCAAAGTGTCCTACACAACCACTGAAAAAAAACCTAGATACTGTAAACAGCTCTGTCCATTTATTCAGTAGCAATTTTGCATGCTGACTTGATGAGATTACTTGACTGCTGTTCTGAGCTTCAAGAAATAACTGAATTGTCTTACTTGGCTCAGAGCAATACACAACTGGATGTTATCCTGTGACCAACAACTTGCATTCTCCTTGAACCGGAAAGCTCAGATGTAGGTTAGTTCTATGTGAGCAGTTGATTCACATCCTGTGGACATACTCCCATGATCTACCAATGTCTTTTGTGGTCTATCCTGTTATACTGTCTTCTATCACAATCTACCAAAATCTATGTGGATAATATATATATGGAAATGATTGACGGAGCTTGATGTAACAGGTACTGATGGACAAAGAAGTCAACCAGGGGCAAATTGTTATGGGGTGCAGTCCATATATTCATTGCTTGCAACTGTATATATTACTGTGACAACAGTATGTATAAGCATTACATTTTATGAGTGTGAATAGCCAACAGTCCATTAAGTTTACTCCTTGTCCGTCCTTAAGGTACCATTCATTTCAATCCATCATAACATACAGAGTCTTAACCATAATTGGGGATACAGAGCATGTGTAACCTCTTCAGAGCTTAGAGTCATCACAGATAGTTGCTTCATATTATAGCTGTAGTCATTTCAAGTAGGGCATGGAAAGGATTATGCAGGAGGACAATTGGTTGGATGCTGCCAATTGATGCTGTAGTTGAAAGCAGAAACTAGATTGTGCTTGGGCAATGATCTCATGGCTACAATGGTACTCAGGGCACTAAAAGCATTTTCTCATTAGGATACTCCTGTAGGAAGGGGGAAAGATATTCATAAGCACTTGTTCCCTAACTTGAGTCTCATCTCTTCATACTGTTCAGGAGCAGCAGACAGAATGTCTAACTACATTTGAAAGGCAGATGCCAGGTTGATTTTGCCTGTGAAGCATGCTTTGAAGAGGATGCTGGTGAAAATCCTTGCACCAAAAGGACCAGCCATATTGAGAGTAGGCTGCAAAGGGTATGCTTAGGGAGCTTCAAGGAAGAAGGGAAAATGCATATGTAGAACGATGGAAGTTTCCATATACAAAGTGAGACTGATGGAGTAAATGATGGATGTTGCCAACAAAACGTGTGAGATCGTAGCAGCAGTTTGTGATAGTCTTGTGGATAGAGATAGTAGGATCAATCAGGGTAAAAACCTCAGGCCATGCATTCTTGACAGCATTCCATGCAGCAGCCTGAAACCCAGAGCACATTGACTTCCTGACATTGAAAGGACCACTATTTCATGGTTGTCATGGGTTACACTCTCAGTGTCTATGCCCAAGAAATGGAACTTTGCCAATTGAGGTGTCCAACAAATGTACGTCACATGCCAGACTGCTTGGACACATGAAATGCAGTCTGCCCAAGCACATTGGGATTGGGATGCCACTTGCAGAGGCAACTGGAGCTTCATTCAGCCCAAGCTTATGAAGCTGTGACAGAAGATACTCAATACCATAGCAAATGGGTGTGGATCATTGGCCAAGTTCACAATTCAAATCACTTACTGGCTGTTACTCACGACACCTACATCAGTGAAATCAATTGTTACCTGTATACATTCACCATCTGTTCCCTCTTACAGGACTATCTTTGTAGTCATCCTGCAACACTGGCAGAGCAGGGTCCTGTGCTCCAGACTTTGTAAGTCTTCTCAGACATGGGATATATATTCATGCTAAGATTTGTCAGCATTTCGCCCATCACTTCCCAGCAGATCAAGACTCTGTCCCCAGTACCACATGATGACCTGGAATGCAAGGGGTATGTCCTCACAAACAATTGCCAATCTTGCAATTGTCTGACATCATTCACAGTGTAGGTGACCCTGATGGACCATTGATCCTTGAAATATTTCATTGTGGTGATATAAGCTATGTACAGGAGGATGGAACAGTCTCGAGGTTCAAATTACTCAAGCGCAAGACAGGTTTCAACGTGGAGTGTAACTGTTCTGTCACTCACTTTGTAGTTGAGGAAGCAGGCTGCCCAGTCATCACCTGCATGTCCAAGAACACCCTTCTCACCATGTATAGTATGCATGTGGATGAAGGGAACTCAAGTGATGGCACTGACAAATAGGATGGATAGGCAGGTTCTTGGCCCAGTGCACTCCACCTTCCCAGAGTATGTTGTTAGTTCAGATTCTGTCTTGTCACAAGGTCCACATTACCAGAGTATGCACTGTTGTTAGTTCAGATTTGGTCTCATCACAAGGTGTGTTGTACTGGAAGTGGATGGACAATGGATTCTGTTATTGCATTGACCACACTTGTCTGCCTGTGAGTGAGCCCATGAGACATTGCCAGATAACTTGAACAGCCTCATGGCTTCAGAACTTCTCCCGGATTTGCCTCATGAATAAAAGACATGGGTATGCCTGTCTATCTCTCATACAGTACTGATGCCATGGCACAACCATGTAAGTACAAGCTCTTTGGTCACATTGACAGGCTGGATGACACCAACCTTCAGTAGCCGGCCTCCCCCCCTGGTTGTAGTATTTTCCTGTTGGTGAATATGGCCTTGCATACAATTTTGACACATGTGCTGTGAAAAGACAGCCACCACATGGATGGGCATCAGCACAGGTGTGTGACAGTTTCCCAGTCAATCTATTGTGCTGAAAACAAGCCAGGTACTTGGTACACAAATCTCATCTGGATACTTAATGATGGGGGACTGCATTACCTCCAGGATTTGATGTATGCTGGGTATGGCTCCCCTGAAGCCTTCTACCAAATAGCATGCAACCTGCTGTATGCTGAGCTGGTTGGCTGTTTTGCATCCTTGATCAAGTCTCTCTACATGTTCCATGTCCCTGCCCAATGATGGATGGACCTTATGGATGCTTTCCAACTTGGTGGCATGGAGAGTCCTATCCCAAAGGCTCCTACCCTGGCCATGCTGGATGTTTGCAATGTTGGCCAGCAACCACACCCCAATGCTCAGATCCCTTGACCAAGTTACTATTATGGGCCAATGAATATTATGGATTGGGTCATGTGGTTCATCCATTTCTCCTGTCATCTCCAATGGCACTCATACTTGAATAGATTTGCCATCCTTGCCCTGGTCCAGCCCAGAGGCCTCAATCTGCCAATGAGCTTGCACCAAAGAGGAGGCACTTAGGGATTCCAGGAAACTCACACAGAGCTGCTGTGCCAACGATTATGTAAGCAGCAATAATGTGCCACCCAACAATTGACTATCACATGTTGCACATATGCCTGAAATACATTTACTAGAGCAGCACAGTCTCGACCCTGTTGTAAGTTTGGTTTCACAATGACAGTACATTTGATTCAATTTTCTCCTCTACATCCTTGTATGAATAGTACATTTTACCAAATAGTATATATGCTGGTGATATCCTCTGCACCCAGATGAATGTCCTGTGGAGTGGATTGGATTTCTCTGGATTGCTCCTCTTATCCATGCCTAACTGAACCTCAAAGCACATTCACTAAGAAAAGGACAGAAAGGGTACTATGAAAACTTGTGCAAAAGAATCAAAGCAGGTGCCATGAGGGGCAAGAATGCCAAGTCTAAGAAGGCATCCTGATCTGTGACTGAGTCAACCCCAACTTGCATCTGAAACATACTGCTCACACCAATATTATTGCAATGTCACATCTTCATGCAGGAAGATGCCCATTTACTGAATTGTTCTGCCCTCCTCTGCTCTTCCATTGTCCTGCAACCCAGGAAGAGCATCTGATGATTTATTGTAACCTTTGATATTTGGCATCACATCAATATGGTCATCAGCTAGATTGAGTTCTTGTTCCATATGAGACAATAACACCACATGGATTTGGTCCCTGCTAGAGCTCACCTCCAAGCAGCATAGAATGGCCAAATACATGTTCCAAAACAATGCAAGGGTAATCTTGGGTTTGCCAACAGCTGGCAAGGAGTTAGTTAAGAGCATTGGCTTGTGTAGAGGACAAACCTGTATAAGCAGCTTGATATGCATGCTCAAACTCCTCAGGAACTAAGTCAAGCACCAGATGGTTTGGTGGGGCATACAGTTGCTTGACATGCTTTAAATCATTCTCATTTGCTGAAACCTGCATGGCTAAGTGGTAGATATCTAAGCACTGGGAACACACATAGTCACCTTGAAATCTTGAGCATTGAATTGCTTGGGTTGATGAAGAATCTCCATGGGAATGCCCACAGGCAAAGGGTTTTCTCTATTGATGCCAGGAGGTGGCTTGCTGGAGTTGTACATTTTCACATATTCATCAATTTTGTGCTGCAGCTACAGAATAGCAATGCAGCAAATGCATAGCTTGATGGCCTGGTGAACATGTGTGGAATATCAAACAATAGCATACAATGTACCAATGGAGAACATTGCACAGATTGTACCATCCATTCCACATTCCATCCTCCAGCAAATCTTCATATCCTGATGCAAACTCCCTTTGGAACTGGATCAACTTAGACTCAGGTTGGGCCTTGATAAGTTGCAGCTTCCACTTGTGGAAAGATTGCCAAACAAGCAATGGATCAAGCAGTTGGCATAGGAGTGTGTGTCCCTTTGCAATGCCATTGTTTTGACTACCAAAAACACTCTGAGTGTATAATGGAATGCCTAGTGAATTGTGAGAGACAGCTGGTCATTGTTTTGAGGAACTTGCCTTGAAATTGTCGTGCCATTTCTAGATAGTAGTGAAAGATAAGATGTGGGCTTCTCAGGCTTCAGTTAGTCCACCATACTTTTAACCATAATATTGCCCTGCTAAAAAGCTTGATGCAGATATGGAGAAATAACCCAAACCATGGCCATTTATTGTCTCAATCAATGGCTGCCTGCAAACTTGTTTTCATTCCAGATGCTTGCCTTTGTGTTTGGCAACTTCATCTGGATAATGAATTGTATTGTACTCTTCAATTAAACATCTACATCATATTAAATGGGTTTATGAAGGAATCACCACTACAACAGGCAGGCTCACCTGGATGCCAAAATGTTTGTTTGTCACAACCAGTCTGCTAGCCGCTTTGCCCTGATGCACCTGGCACTTGACACACCATGCTCTGCTCATACAGCCTCTATGTGGGGACCAATACTTTGTATTGTATGCCATTGCTGGTGCACACTCTTCAGTCACATTTCTTCTCTACACCTCCAAACTGTCCAAGGCCTTTCATTAGTGAGTGATCTAATCTTCTGACATCAACTGATCAAGGCTTACCCCAGTGTCCATCCATTCTCTTGCCCTCCAACATCCTGCAGTATTTTCTCCACAATCTCCGCATCCTTTGCCCCATAATTCCAGTACTGAACAATGAGGGGTTTTAACAGTGCATCAGGAACTGTAAGATTGTTTAGCATGGATATATGGGGGTGATACACTTGAACATCTACCTGTTTGATGGTGTTGATTGGGTTGGCAGATTCCTGATTCTGGGGAATTTGGTAAGGAAATGGGTGGCAAAAAACAGGTGTCTCATGGGAGATGACCAGTATTTACTGCCACCCCCATCTCTGCTCAGCCAAGATGGGATACAAGCATACAATATGGTGAACTCTGAAGTGCATCAGCAACTTGTAACACCTGGGTATGTGTTGTGGTCTTCCAGAGGATTTCTCACATGTTGCTTCCAGATGCCACACCTGTGATTTGCAGGTTATCTTTGAGAACCATGTTTCCATGGGACATTTCTCATCATGCCTCATTCAACAAATGCCTCTTGATATACACAATAGCTATGTCAATTTCACACCTCATTAGACATCAACAATGACATGTGTTGCATTACTCACTCTGCATTGCCATGCAGTACTATATCTCTACCATAATTTCTGACACCCTCTATTGACAAAGAACCACCAAAAGCAAATACCAATTAATATGTTCAGAGATCTCTGTTTCAATCTCTCCAAATGACCATTGAAAGAACACTGGCAGCATGTGTCAAGAGCTCCCAAAGATACCAATGTTCAAGTTGGTCTTGCTGTGCATTCCGGCGCAGCATTCTCTGGTGGTTAGTACTAGTTTCCAGAATGATTGTGTTTTCTCACCTGTTACTAGAATTGACATCTGCCACAGAATTGTGCCTTTTGGATGGTCTTGTCAATGTTTTACTCCAAATGTTGTCATAGCACTCAGCCCTCATTTGGGTCCTTCCAAGTGAGCATTTGACCAAATAAATCTCAGCTGAATGGATTTCAGCTTGGTTACCTCTGGGTGGCCAAGGCTACAGTGCAATCATCCCTTGGGATGGACCAAAAAGTATGTTTGCTTCCTTGTATCTTCTGCTGTTCTTTCCACTCACTATTATGTACATCATACAGAACAGCATGCAGAACCAGCCAATCCTGCATGTACCACACTGACAGATGGTTGCATATTACTCCTTGAGTTGCTCTTGTTGATGGGAGACAAATTGGCGTGATCACACCATGTGGTTTTTGTCTTAATTGGGGGAGATACCATTCCAAAGTGGTTGATCTCCCAATGTGTTAATGTTGGTTCCCCCTCCAAATACCCCTTGGACTGCATGAGGCATAAAAGGCTGACTGAGCAACTGCATGAAGTCTAAAATGCAACCAGCAATTGCTCCACCTCCTATACTCCCTTTTCGCTTCCTCTGATCCTCCTTATACTGCTTTTCTTCCTGCACTTTTTCATTCACTAACCCTTTGAAATATGCCCCATCATGTTGTTTACTATCTGTTCCAAAGTGATGGCCAGCATTGTGTCTAGCACACATTTGAGCTTGCCAGGGCTTGTTCCAAGCAAACCTATCCTGCAACTTGATATTTGTGGTCAAAAGTGTTGTTGCAAAGATAGTTCCCCTTGGGTTCATTTTCTCTGTTTAGTGTCTGATTGTCTGATACATGCTACCATTAGGAATTCAGTCAGTTGCCATCCTTGTCTCCTGCCAGATGCCGGATGCAGGTGCAAGCCATGTTCCCCAGATCTACAAATGCTCCTATTAGCATTGAAGACATTCAAAAGGCTCTGTTGAGCAGCACTCCTATGTTTGAAGACAGGAAGTCTCCGGCCGGTGCACAGTCTCATATTGTTTCAAAGTGCTCCACTAATGTTGTCTCAGGTGTCTTCATAGAGAAGGGCTATTTCCTACCTACAGCCTGGTTGGACTTCAATACCCTCATCATGAAGAGATACCATGTGAGGGTTGATTGGATGTGGACTATGCTGTCTGCTGTAGTTAGCGTCAATGAGAGACCTGACTCTCTTCTCGGGTGGCTGGGCTCATTTAAAACTTCACACCCAGGGACAATTATCCTTCACAGTGATGGCAACTCCTCATCTGACAATCTTCTGTTCAAGGTTGGTGTTGGATCAAGAGTGGCCTGCAAACGCTGGTTCATCCAAGACACAGACACCTGTGATGCATTCAATTTAGGAGGCTTCCTCTGCATCAGCAAAACAAAAGAAGCAAAGCTCCTTGCTACTGAGATGACCAATCTTGTGTGGGCCACTGCTCTGCAGCAACTTGTCATCATTGAGATCAAGGAATTCAGAGCAAAAGCCCCACTGGGACATCCCACACATGCCATTGTCATTCCTTTTGTTCACTTTGTCTGGAGTGGCCTGTTCCATGTTGGCCACAGTGCCCCTTCAAAAGCCAAGAAGAAAAGCAGAGTTGGTCTAACCTACCTTGTGGAAGAACTGATTGAGGGTGGGGAGGATGGTTTTGTGAAGTATCTGCAGAACTCAAATGCTCAGCTGCTGTTTGTCAAGGGACCAAAGGGCGACATTGCACAATTTCTCTCATTTTCCCAGCATGTTCAGTTCCACAAGACTAGCAGATTGGTATACCTATCAGATTACCAAGGTATGTCTAAGTATTCCCCATCGATGGATCTGACTGACAATCAGAAAGGAGTGGGAGGGATATTGACAGACCCCCAAGTAATGATGAATCCATGAGTGGCCATGGTCAGATGAAGCCCCTCAACAGATCACTGACTTGGAGCTGTTCAGTCCATAGTTGACTTTCTGCCAAACTCTTTGGCGGGGGTAACATGCTGACTGCCTTCAAATCTTTTGCTGTGGAACACATTTGAAATTGGTACTGCATTGCCTTTGAACTTCAAACCCTTGACCCTCAAGCATCTTAATTCCAAGTTTGAGCTGTACTGTGCAGATTGTGTTATTCAATGGAATGTGTGATTTGGTGCATGAGGGGGGAGAGAGAAATATAACACTGTGCTCATTCCTCAGCCCTTGAGCACTATCATTCCTAGTCTGCGCCATACTGTGCAGATTGTGGTATTCAATGGAATGTGCGATTTGATGCATGAGGGGTGTGAGAGAAGTACAATAGACTCTCATGCTCATTCCTCAGCCCTCAACTACTGTCATTCCAAGTAAGTTTAGATCATGCCGTGCAGATTGTGTTATTTGATGGAATGTGCAATTTGGCACATGAGGGGTGTGAGAGAAGTAAAATAGACTGTTATGTTCACTCCTCACCCCTCAAGTACTATCATTCCAAGTAAGTTCAGATCATGCCGTCAAATTGTGATATTCAACAGAATGTGCAATTTACCATATGATGAAGCATGAGAAAAAGTACAATTCTGTAGCTCAGTTATCAGCTTTGAAGCACTACATTAGGAGGTGTGATGCAAGTTGTGCAATTTTATCATACAGTATGTGTGACAGGATGTCATGTTGTCAAGGACTTGAGGCACAAGGGACTATTTCTCTTGACTTCAACACTGATATGTACAAGCAGAACACACTCATTGTGTTTATGGTTACACTGTTAGTTTTAATCCTGCAATACAGCATAGCAGCTTCAGGATCATATAAGCTCTCAGTGAAAGCACAGAATGCAGGAATCAGTGGCAAACTGTGGAATGATTAGATTGCTGAAACTTCAGTGATTGCAAACACAAGAACCTCCCTTGATGCCCAGCCAACTGATGAACAACCCCACCTCCGGTAGGGTGTGTCAGGCCGATATTCCCATGGCTATTTTCAGGCCCTTGGAGACCATTGCAGGGTACTACAGACCCTCACTATGCAGATAATGCACCCCAGCAATGAGCCTTGGCCCACCACGGATATTCGGCATGGTGACTACTATGATTCCCCAGGCAACAGGACCACTCAGATATTTGGCATGATGACAGTGGGTTTCCTCTGTGACGGGATTGACCCACCTGGATATTCGGCATGTCAATGCTTGCCTTAGAGAGGTATCTAGAGACTGGGTTAGTATAGAGTGCAGTTTTCAGTAGCTAGTATAAGTAGTTTCCAGAAACTCCTGTATCTAGCTTATTCTGCCCCTTTTCCATTAGCGATTATACAGATCCAATTATCCCCTTACTGGATAGGCAGATTTGACTCGACTCAGTGTACTCGACTTGACTTATTGCAACACTTGACTAGACAGACATCGAGCTCCGATTTACCGACCAATTTCCGACAACTCAGCTTCAGGCTGACTCCAGCATTTCTACTGATTTCCCCCATCTCTCCCGTCTTTCTCCAGCGAGTTCTCGCACACCACCCATCGGACCAATATTTCGGACACCTCTTGGGTTGGATCACCGATACAAAAGAGCCCTTCAGGTGTTTTAGCCTGAGATAAGGCCACGTAGGGTTGGCCTAATTGTGGTCAGTCGCCTTCATGTCACAACATGGAAGCACAGCCGTACGGGAGTCGAAAGTCCCTGTCAGGTCTACAGAAACATTTTCCATTGTTTGACCTTGGGCCTTGTGAATGGTCATTGCCCAAGAAAGTACGATGGGTAACTGTCCCGGAGGAGATGAGCGTGGTCAGTTATAATATCAGACTGTGCACAAGTCACCTGGTTACGCTCCGCCAAAGGAGCCCCATTCTTTCCTTTGATTACCCATTTTTCGTAGCCCACGAGGTCATAAAACTCACCTCGAACGGTGGTCCATCGCACAAGTGGGAAGACTGTTGCTTTTCTCCTTTCTATTTCTTGTGGAGTGAGATCTCCCTTGGGATCGATCTCGACCAGGTCGACGACGTTGTCCCAAGCGTTTTCTTCTCGCTCCTTGAGATCTACCCACACACCATCCCGCTTGCGCTCCCATTCAGACAAGGTCAAGAAGCCCAATACAATGCCTCTTGTGCCATTTGCAAGGGGGGAGCCGTCTTCCCTATTTCGAGTCAGAAGAACCGGGGAGCCCCGCGCCAGGCGCAAGAGTTGAGCGCCCATTGTAGAGTTCGTTTTCTCCTCTCTTTCGAGAAGCTTTGGATCCCCGCGATCGAGAGCATGGTATTGGAAAATGACCCGTTCTAAGCGTAATAACCGCACTTCATTCGCCGTGTCAACGAATTTGCGTTTCGGGAATCTACTATCCATATCAGCGAAGCAATCAGCATGACATAAAACCTACAGCAGAATGGGCGGAACTATGTGCGCTCTCTTTGACTGCACCCGATTCAGAGAGTGCATAAAACGGGTGCCTTTGTCTGACAATTTCCCAATCCGGAGCTCATTTAAGAACTCGATAAAAGCTAGAAAAGTAGAATATCAGTTAAGGTTATTTCGGATCTGGTTGGCTATACCTCTATCCTTCTGTCGAAGAACCTCGGTAAGTTCAAATACGACTTGAACACAGTGGTGCCAGATTTTGGCCTCAAACGCAAATGTTACCCGATCACCCTTCGCCTCGACGGGAGGAAGCTGAAAGAAGTCACCTGTAATCACCAGCTGGAGGGTACTGGTCAGCATCTGGATCTGGACTTGGAGCAAGCCGAGAGGAGGTCAGACCTGAATACCACCAGAGGGTGCAGCGTTGCCCCGAACATAACGTGCGATTTTTTCAATCTTGTCGAAGAGCCAAGCGCTTATCATTGATACTGCACCACACCGGTTAATATGCCACGCATAATGAAGAAGAGAAATATTTCACTCTCATCAATGACCAGTACTTGAGTTTGCATGTATCTCTCCCTTGCACACGGCCATGAAGGTATGTTCTTCACATACCAATCAACATGTTGTTCGCCGATGCCGATCGCCGCCCATGAATGAAGAGTCCTGCCACCTAGCGCCACGGCCGCTAGACCTGTGGATGCAGTTACTGCTACTGCATCTGGCTTGTCGTGATATTTCTTCTTCAGCGCGCCAATAATGTGCTTCAAGGTAAAGGATTTTCCTGAACCTTCACAGCACACATCAGTCGACATGTGAGGGCCTAATTATGTGATGTACGTACCCGCAGGACCAGTGAAGAATACCCCCTTGTCTTCTAGCACTGCAGCAAGAACACGCGCCTGTCCATCAGTAAGCGTTTCCTTGCTGCCAACGTCCAACACCACAAGGGCTTTCGCCGATGAATTACATCTTCGAATGCGAGCGGCATCGGCAATTGCCATCTTATCTTTGGTAGTAAGCTGTGGCTTTACTCGCTCCGGTGCGCATGTTGGGGCAAGCATGGATGTTGACCCACTGTGGATGGATTCTGAAGTCGATAATGTTGGTACAGCCGGCTTTGTCGGCTTGTATGGCTGCACAATCGACATCGCGCAGGACACAGATTTTCTCGTCTCATTGGATGAAACCGCGCTTGTATCACTTTTAGCTTTCAGGGGTGCACTCAGCTGTGGCTTTACTTGCTGTCGTACGTCCGTAGCGGGAGGGGAACACGCCAACCGCCGGAGGGGCACGTTAGAAACCGATAATGTGGATATGGCGGGTTTTGTGGCTTTTCCTGATGCGCTTATGATCGAGTGGGTTACCGATTCCTCTGCCCGATCGGATTCAGTCACCATCGTGTCATCATTCCTTGCTTTCACGAGTGCAGTTGATTCCATCTCAGACGTTGTTTTCTTCAAGCCGGAGCGCTCATCCCCGGAGAAGCGCGACTCGTGCGCTTGTGTCCTTTGTAACAACTCGTTCGGCCTTGTGAATTGTTCCCTTACCCCTTGAGTGGGAGCTACAGCTTCTCAATACGACGTAGTCATCGGCCTGGAGGGAGGCGGGGCCAGAAGAGAGGATGACGAAGCCGCCTTGCTGATTGGTTGCAGCATTTCAGAGAGACGGTCCAACATGGTGGAGAGATTGGGAGGATAATCTAAACGTTGTGGCCCATCGTCGGTGGCGGAACATTGTAGGGGGGGAGCAGGAGTAAAGAATTCGAGAGGGCGTTTTATCATGTTAGATGCGGTTCCCAACCTTCTCTTTCGAGAAGAACCTCGAAAGACGCTTGGAGCAGATGGTTGCGGCTTTTCTAGAGGAATTGCGGAGTGTGAAGCCATACTACTGGGCGGGGGCACAGAAGACGCATCTATACCCACGCCCTTAGCCGTATTCATCGAGTAGCCAGTCGATAACACCGGTGTAGAAGAGGTTTGGAAGTCTGACATGGCTCGGAATGCGTGCCCAGCCGTATTCGATTCATGACTTTTGTGAGAGTCTTTACTCCGTGATTCAGCTTCGGGACTGAGGAAAAGGAGAGAAGAATGCAGGGGAGTGATTCGAGACAGATCCGGCTGGTATTCGCCGTATCCCATCTGATTAGCAGTTTGGTTGCCCGTCGCGATTCGTAACAGTCGTGAGGCTCTGAGAGCGGTGCTGTGGTCGCGCGGAGACCGTGGGCTCTGATGGCGATATGAGGTCGTCGCGTCAATGAGTTCGTGTTGGAGGAAGTCTCCCTCCTCCGGTTGAAGAGAAGGATCGTGTATAGTTGATCCAGGTGGCTCATAAGTTGGGAGGTGAGTAGAAGTGTCTTCGAGGTTGGGGATAGGAATGGGTCTGGTTGGCACTCCGTCTTCACCTTGCAAAAGTTCGCCCGATAAGGATTCAGCACGTGCAAGAGCATTAATGTCGACTACGGATACGTGCTCGGCACTGATCGTGTTACTTCTCGAGCAAACAGGATCGACATATGTGTCAGTCTTGCGCCCAATGAGCCGAGAACATATGATATCTTCATCAGTGCTATCGGTTAGAACCATGCCGCTGTGAGCACTTAAATTCAGTTCACCTCGATATGACCGGTCAAGGGATTGTGATGGGACTGGCGTGCTGGGTACGAGGATCTTCTCCAATATTCAAATAGCTGCGCCATCCAGCATAACTGTCTTTGGGACCGTATCGTCTTCCATCGCATCGTCTTCAGAAATCTGTGACGAGACTGGTGTGCTGGGCACAAGAATTTCCCCCGGCATTCAAATCGCTGCACCGTCTAGTGTAGCTGTCTTCGGAACCACAGCATCTGATATCGCATCGTCTTCAGAGGGCTGTGACGAAACTGGCGTGCGGGGCACGAGGATCTTCCCTGGTATTCGAATGGCCGCACCGTCTAATGTAGCTGTCTTCTGGACGGGGGGTTCCGACATCGCGTCGTCTTCCAAGGCATGTGCACCTCCAATGGCAAAGAGTTCGCTGGTATCGGCATACCTTCCGGGCCTCTCATCGTCCACAGCTGAGTCGTTGGCTTTCTCGCCCGGATCTTCCTCTTGATAAACTTCGTATAATTGCGAGGGTGTTAGTCGTGTAAAGATGCTTCCCGAGATGTGAATAGCTGCGATGTCCAGTGTGGCTCTCTTCGAAGACAGCGAGCCCGAAATCGCCTGGTCTTTCAGATCGGATTGAACTCCAATTGAACAGAGGTCTTTGGTCTCAGCATATTCTCCGTGACTCTCGTCGTCGCCCGCCAAATCGTCATCCTTATCATCAGACGTCTCCGTTGGTTGATGTTCAGCATTGTTGGCTTGCGGTAATGTTTGTATATGCGACCCAATAATAGTACCCATCGCATGCTCCGTTGAGTGGTTCTGGAGGCGTGAGGTACGAGTGTCGTCCAACGATGCTTCCTTGCAGTCTGAGAACGCAGGGTCAGACAAGAGCGACGAGTCAGTCGGGATCTCATCTTCAGACTCCGAAGACAAATCAGAGTCGAGAATGTCCGTGGATTATGGAATCCACTTCAGTCCTGCAGACGACGTCTTGTACCGTTCAAGGTGGCACAGATTCAAGGCGGCAAAACTGTACGTGATAGAAGTGCGAGACAAAATCGCAGTGATTTCTTTTATTCTATCGTCTTCGGTGCTCATTTTTGTGCCGAAAGACTCGCTGGATTCTCCCGGCCAATGTGATGCTGCTGCTGAGGGCGCCGGCCTCCGTGACGGCGGACGGAGGTGCATGGGAGATGTTATTTGCCACGTCACGTCGCCAGGCCAACCTCGAGCATTATCCATAGGTAAAAAGCACAAAGAATCGGGATATGATATTCCCAGTGAACGCCTTGATAGTCCTTGTATCGTCTGAGGAAGCTGGCATAATCAAGTGTTAGAGTTTTGTCATATGACAATTGCAACATCATAGCGTGTTATGGCACGTCACGTGCAAGTCGATTCCGTGAACGCGACACACAAATGAATCTCTTGATAGACACAGTGATGCCCTTGCTGAATGACAAGAAACACCCTTCATTGTGTTTCAGTGTAACTCCATGATATTACGTTCAGAAATTCGCCGGTGTCTCAACTGGAATGGAAGTGCAGAAATGCATTGAAACGTCACGCAAAATGCATAAGGACCTTATCAGCAGAATGAGAGAGGATGATGAATGAGAACAAGAAGATGTGCAGATGTCAGTGTTGGAGAGCATGCCAGGTATCATGGAAGAAACTCTTCATATAGCCTTCAGAATATTGCAGGTCCCATATGGCCTGGATCTTCCTCCTCATCAGCTTTGCCCTGAGGATGAGATTATTGAGAGATGGTCAAAGGTGTGGTTGGCCCTGGTGGTGTGTGTGTTTGTTTGGCATTGTGCTGACTTGCTGACATCACTGAAACAGAATGAATTCATTGACTTTTGGTTTTATATAGAGCTACCAGATCAAACACCTGGCATCCTGCTAGACTTTGTTGAACAAATCATCCAATTGAAGCAGACCTTGGGCTGACATGGTGTCACAGTACATGTTGACAACAATGACGTGATGCTTGAAATGCTCCAAATTCCACTGCTTTGGTTTGACAAATATGAAGATGCTCTAGCTCTCTGGAAGGTGAATCAGGACATGCTACCTCCCAGTCCTTTTGAGATAGGAAGTGATCTCAGCTTTCTAGAATTGTCAAGGGAAGGGCCCCAGGGCACTCAGTGTTGCAGCATCCTCTGGCCAGATCATCTGCATCTCCTTCACTCCATGTTATGGCATGGAGTGCTAGCAATTATTGGAGACCCACCATGATTGAAGCTGTGCAACTTGAACACATGCAAGCCTTCATGTCTGATACCAGTGATATCTGGGTTTGTTGGATTCTCCAAATCAAGTGCAATAATCCATCCCATCTAACAGGCTCTGGCAGATCTATCAGCTAAGAATTGGTGCATTTCTGCACAGGCAGGGTTGCTTTGTTGCACCATGTTGCAATATGTTCTGTATTCATGTGATCTGGTCTGGAAATTTGACAGCAAGCTGGAGACAATGATTCTGTGGTGATGCTTTGTACTTGTCAGGGCACCAGCTCATTGCTTGGTCAAGAGACATGACTAAGCCTTTATGACATGGAAGTAGCTGGTATACCTTGTCATGTGCTGGAACCTGCTGGAAGGATTGGATGGTCAGGTGACCTGCTGTGCATGGCTGTGCATGACCTCATATGACCTCATCCTTGGTCATATGACCTGATCACCTGACTAGGCTGAGTAAGCAAGATGTTCT